>NC_056726.1:792365621-792488511 GCF_019279795.1 Protopterus annectens
TTTAATTATGTGTCTAAACCAATGAGATAGTCAGCCAATTTCATAACTCAAATCAGAATCTCAGGCAATGAAGGACTAGAGAACAAACAGACAATCAAATTGGTTAAATGAAAAAAAGACCACTGGGATAAATGGCAAATGAAAAACAACAAAGTACCTAGTTTTATAAAAGTTAATCACAACTGTAGTATTATACATACAGATAAAATACTCCAACTAAAAACTTAGCATTATTACTTAGAGAAAGAGATACACAACATATATAGAATGAATAAATAGCTGTATGTTTCTTGTAATAACCACTACATCACAAAATAATAGATAAAAGTACTCACTGAGAGTAACAGGTGTAAGGAACATTCACAGACCGAATCAACAAGCTAATATCAGCCGGAGAACCAATAGGATGACAGCATTGTCACAAGCAATGAACAATGGTAAAGACTGGGTCTAGTCTGAATAAATGTCACATGAAGTCAGGGTTGCCAAATGTCCCTATTTGAGCGGGATTGTTCCAGGATAAGCAGCCTGATCCTGAGTCCCACACTGCCGGTTTAAATCCCGGTGAAACAGCCCTCCGCTTTTTTTTTTTTTTATTGGCCCGTATACCGGCATATAGGTCAATCAAAAATCTCTAAAAATTGAGCTGCTTATGTTTAATGCGGAACATCAGGCAGTTCCGCATTAAACACAGCTCCATTTTTTGAGTTTTTTGATTGGCTCATATACCGGCATACAAGCCAATCAAAAATCGCTAAACACGGATTTGGTTGTGTTTAATGCAGAACATCATGCAGTTCCGCATTAAACACAGCTCCGTTTTTTTATTTGAGTTATTTGATGAGCTCGTATACTGGCATACGTGCCAATCAAAAATCGGGAAACATTTAGCTACTTGTGTTTAATGCAGAACTGCCTGATGTTCCATATTAAACAGAAGTAGGTCCATGTTTAAAGACCTTTCTTTTTTTTTTTTGGTCCTCACTTAGCATGAAAGACCTTTTTTTTTTTTTGCCCCTACCTGGCCAGTCAGAAATCTGGCAACCCTGCATGGAATGCAAGCACCCAAGCAAGTTGTTTAAATCTAAGAATAGACCAATGAGATAAACAGCCAATGTCATAACTCAAATCAAGATCTCATCCAATAAAGAACTAGGAAGCGAACAGCCAATCAAATTGTTTAAATATTTATATAAACCAATGATATGGTCAGCCAATGTCATAACTCAATACAGAATCACAGCCATTGAAGGATTAGAGAACAAACAGCCAATCAGATTGCTTAAATATAAAAATAAACCAATAGGATAAATAGCTAATGAAAAACAACTAAGTACCCAGCTTTATAAAAGTTAATTACAACTGAACAGCCAATGTAGTGATTTAAGCCTAAATCTCAACCAACAAATCAGCAAGAGGGAGCAATATATAAAATTCTCCATGCAAACATCATGGATTTACCAAGAAATAAAACAATTTGGGTGGGGTCATTTAAATCATCACCATTGATTGAAGTAGAACAATCACAAAGCACAAACATCTACTAACCAAATATAAAGCAAAGTCAGGCAGAGTAAGACAAGAGTCAAGCAGCCTTGACTCATGGCACTTGACAACAAAAGGCTAAGCTGCCAATAGAGTATAATGCCCAAGAAATGGCATATGTAAAGTGAAATTGAAAAATAAACATTGCAATATTATATTTCAAAAAATATACAATGTTTATCACTTGAATAGCAATCAGCAGCAACAACACATAACAAGATTCTCATTTAGTACATTGTTTCTTCAGTGCTGATTTCAAAGGTATATTAGAGTTCAGGCCTGGTGGTTTGTCAGCCTGTAACTCACTGATCCACTTCATTTCAGCCAGTTCAGTCATAAGTGCTATGTCACCACCTCTAATATTGCAAGTTATTGTTTGTAGAGTCATAAAATGAAAAGGATGATGATCATTGGTTGATGCATGTCGTACAAGTTGATTCTTCATATCCCTGAACCTCAAATCACTCACATGTTTAAATATGCATTTTTTTAAAAAGTCTGTTAGTTTTGCCTACATAGAACATGGCACAGCATGGTATGTAGACCACATTTTTGGTCTTGCAATCTGCATAACCATGAAAGGTATAGGCCTTATTGGTTACAGGATGTTTGTATGTCTGTTCCCTATGGATGTATTTGCACATCGTACATGTTCTACATGGGTAAGTACCCTTTCTATTAGTTTCTGTTTCCATCTTCTTGAGCAGTTTTCACACAGGATTTGTATTAAATTCTTACTATTCCTGTATGTAAAACAGGGGTGTTCTCCTACCATATTCTTCATCAATTTGTCACTAGTTAGGATCTTCCAGTTGTTCTCAATGATTTTACTATAGGATGACCATAATGTAATTTCTATGATTGCTGGCTCTAGATGGCTCAACTGCTGGGGTGGTGGATCCGAATAATACGACTTGCTTCTGGTGTTCCTTAGTTAAACTGCTACATGCTGTTGTAAATCAATTTCTTTCTTCTTGTAACCTCTGGCTCTCAGTTGCTCTGAGTTGGTAAATTAATTTTTCATTGTCTGCTTTAAAATCATTATCCCTGGTGTGTGCTCTTGAATTGCATAACATTTGACCCTTGATAATGTTACAGTATATATGTGGGGGTACATACCTGGGACATACAGTGGGGAGTGGTAAGCTCAGACCAGAACCTGCCAAAGTGGAAGAAGCCATTCAGGCGTGGCTTGCCCCTATTACTAAAAAGCAGGTGAGGGCATTCTTGGGGACAGTGGGGTACTTTAGAAAGTTGGTTCCCAGTTATAGTACAATAGCTGCTCCCCTCATAGAGCTTATGAGAGAAAAGGCCAGACAAGGTAGTGTGGACCCCAGCCTGTGAGCAGACATTCCTAAAGCTTAAATTGGCTTTTGAAAGATCCTCTGTGTTAGCCAGTCCAGATTATACTAAATAATTTGTTGTGCAGGTGGATTAATAAGTAAGGATATTGGGTAGGCAATGGTATATTTGACTAGTTTTAGGAATTCAGATGAGAGGTTATCCAGGCAAGTGTAGTGGATTTCAGTTTAGAGAGATAAGTTCTGATTTTGGAAGTGGGGATGGGCTGAGTGGTGAACTGGTTTAGGTTGTGAATACAAGATGCAGGGATGGGTTGGATTCAGGTTATGTTTATGGTACAAAAGGATGTGTCAGCATTTATAAAGTGGGTGTTAAAGGCACAAGCAACATCATAATCTGAACAGTTTGGGAGTAGGTCAGAAGTAATTCCTTTTCCCGGTTTTAAATGTCGACATAGACAAGATCAATATTATTTTGAGTGAATTAGAAATTCAGATTTGCTGGTTGGTAAAGAATTTTTTTTTATCTAGAAGGATGTAGGGTTTAGTTTTTTTCCTAAAGTGATGGTACGTCTGGAGGGATGAAGATGTTTTATTAGCTTTCCAGTTATGCCAAACTCTGTCCCATTGTCTCATAAGTTGTGTTCTGGCTAGGGGTAGTCATGAGGCTGGGTTAAAATTGACCCATATTGTCCTTACGGGGGCATAGAAATTTTGAAGCTTACAAATGTTTAGTTGAAATGCTCAGCTGCTTCATTAAGGGTGAGGTGTTTGAGGATAGACTAGTTCTAGAGTCTTAAGATAGTGATGTATTTATAGTTGCTAAATTTTGATATGTTTATGGCTGAGTTATATGTGGTAGCTTTTTAATAGAGAAAAGGCGATAGATGGGAAATGGTCATTAAGTATATCTACTAGAGTGCCTATTTTAGCAATATTGCAAATGAATAAATAACTCCCAAATGCTAAAGGTGGTCTGTCACAAAAACAGTCAACATTGGCAGAAAAAAGACAGAAAATCCACCCAAGGATGGCCAATCAACAAAATCCACAAGTGTTCCAGTTAAAATGTAGTCCTTTAATACGAATAAAACTTTGACTTAAAAATAAAATAGAAAATAAAAAGCTCAAAACTGTCCCTTGAAGATATCCGATAAGCGCTTTCGACTGTTGTATTCCTCAGATCGTATCTTAGCAATATTGGTGGGATTGTTAGTAAGAATCCAGTCATGAATGGATTCAGTATGTGTTAGCTTGTGATGCCTGGTTGGGGATGATATTACTTGGGTAAATGTGTATAAATGCAGGGGGTTGGCTTGTGATGGCTGGTTGGGGATAGTATTACTTGGGTAAATGTTTATAAGTGGTAGGAGTTTGGCTTGTGATGCCTGGTTGGGCATGGTATTACTTGGGTAAATGTGTATAAGTCACAGGGTGTAGGAGTATATGGAGTTGGAGAGGGGACCCATATTTGAGGAACTAGTGTTGCAGGAAATCCAATTGTTATTTGCATATCCTCAAAGAAAATCAGTAACCAAGTAAAAGAGCAGGCAAAGTAAAATGAAGATCTACAAAGGGATGCTGTGCAATAATTTATATTGAAAGTAAGAACCAAACCAAAAGAACAAAGGACAATAAATTTTGCTATGATTGACTGATTGTAGCCATCCTATTATCATATCCCAGTGCAAAAATCCTGAAACCTACCTCCCTGAACTTGATACATCTGAAAATAAAAATTCTTCTTCCAAATCTTTGAAAAAATAATTTTCTATATGCTGTTCTACTCAGTTGTAGGTACTATGCCCTTCTGTATATTGTAATCAGCACCATGTTTTTTTGAACTTTGATGTAAGAGGGGTACTCACTGCCCTACCTTTTAAATTTTTTGCTCAAGAATTCTGTACAAAACCAGAAATAATGGGGGAGAAAGACCCAAAATCAAAGACAATTTTTCCATTTTTTACATTTGAACTGTATTAAGAAAACAAACAGCAAGTAATAGGCAAATATAACAAATATGAAAAATACAACTTGAAACAATAATTAATAATAGTAAACCATAGCAGGGAAAAATATTTACACTATTTGCAATCATACACATATGAATAATATTGAAAATGTTACTTCATCATCCAGAAAAGAAAAATAAATTACAGATGAGGTGATATCACTGATCAGTAAAGTAGTTTTAATGTTTTTGACAATTCTTCAGAAGATATAAATTGCTATTTTGAAAGCTTATAAGTATTTAATGTCAATTCAGTTAAACCAGTCCAGTTCAAAGGTTTTAATCTTAACCAAAGTTTTGTAATATAAAATTCTGAGCACAAAAATATGATTAGGATTCCAAGATTGGTTTCTTTAAACTTAAAAGAAGAATTTTTAAATATTATTCTGATTAAAAACTTAATAGAACAACAGGTTTTGCATCAACATCCATTTAACAGCAAGTATGAAACTGTAATGTATGTCAGTATTACCACTGTAATCCTCAGTGGTTTAGCAGAAACTCAAAAATTCTTTGAGGACTGGAAAAAAATATAAGGTAAAAATCAGGGAAATTCTGTAAAAGCTGGGACATCGAGAAGTAATCTCTAATCAGTGACAAAGAAATGTATAGTAGTAAAAATCCTTACCTAGTACTATGTATACTTTTAGCTATGTAACTTTATGCAGTATGAATGTGGTAGGCTGACAGATTCATTGCCAGATAAATCCCCCCCACCCAAAAAAAACAATCACAATACCAGTAGATTGCCAGACACCCAGTATTACTGCTGCACAGGTTAAAACAGCACTCTCCAAGGCCAAGAATACAGCTTCTATGGGACTTGACAATATGCCTGTCTGTGTCTACATGAACTACAGAGTGAACTGGCATCTCACATGTGTTCCCTGTTCAGTCACAGCCTCACCTCAGGCTTTGTCCCTACAGAATGGTGCACTGCTACAGTCATCCCTCTCCACAAAGGAGAAGTGACTACAGACCCTAGGAACTATCTCCCCATTAGCTTGACAAGTCTGATATGCAAAGCTATGGAATGCATCTTCATGGACCTAATAAACTAGGATATAGTTCTACTTTTGTGACTCTTCCCAGCCCCCCTTCCACAGGAACTTTGGTATCCTCTAGCAGCAGTGCCTCACTGTCAGCCTGGGTACTACCTCTCACATCAGCCCTTGCAGTCAGTCTGTCCAAGGGAACATCAGTACCCACCAGCAGCTGTGGCTCACCTTCAGATCCACTGCTACAGGGTAGCTCCCTCCCTGAAATAGCCACCTCACCAGCCCTGGTTTCTGGTGTGGTGTTTGTCTGGGTCTCCCCCAGGCTACCCGACCCACATGCCTGTCTCCAAGCCTGACTGCCTGTAACTGCATGGACACAAGGTACTGCATTATCAAAATAATTCCCTATCAGGACATCTGAAGGGATATCCTCAAACACACCTACTTGCTTGCTTCCTTTTCCACTGTTCCAGTCAAGGTGAACCATGGCCAAAGACATATGGAATGGGGTCCCTCTTAAAGCTCTGATTGGAGTGGACTTCCCAAGCAACTACTGTTCCTGTTTAACTACTACAGGCTTCACAATGATTATGTCAGAGGCTTTGTCTGTCTTAGCAGTGACCTATTTTCTATCCACTAAGACAGGATATAACCTCTTGTGATAGTTTGGTACCCCTGTTGTCTCCAGGCACCTTACCACTGGCAAACTATTATTCCCTATGCTGGATCCCCACCTTTTTCTCCACACCCCTTATATCCCTTATAGCCATGTGCAGCACTGGGTATCAATTTCCTGTGCAGTGATGCCCTGCTTACTAAGCAGAGATCCCCCCTTTTCCCCAGCTCATTTGCAGAGTTACTCTCTTGGTCTGCCAATCAGATTCTCATGTCCTCAGGCAACGTTATGGCATTGTCCCCTCATTAAAAGTCTGTCAACCATTCAAAAGTGGTGACCTGACACCCACTCACCCACCTATGAAAATAAGTGCTTAACTCAACAATATAATCACACACACTTTCATCTGTCTTGTGTCTATGCTCATGAAACTGTTTTTCTGTAAGCTTCAGGTGTTAACTTAAAACATTCAAGTAAATAATTATTTACTTTTTCATAGTTTAAACAATCAATATCAGACAATTTAGAAACAGCAGTTTCAGCTTTACCATGGAGTAAGGGGTCAGGAACTGTACCCAGAGCCCTTGGTCAACATGATACTGTTTAAATACACTTTCAAATATATCAATAAAACTATCAAAGTAATCAATCTCTGTAAATTGTGTTAGAAATTTACTGACCTTTATTGCTTCTGGGGTTCAGTTATTCCCTTCCCTGTTACCTCCATGAGCCTGGCAAAAGAGTTAGCATCGCCCTCTCATGTTGATGCTGTTTCTTATTTTCTTCTGCCTCCAAATGCCTCAGTGTCTCATTTTCTTCAGCTTCCAAATGCCGCAGTCTCTCTGCTGATTGTAATTCCAAATATTTGGCTTCCATTTTAGGTGTCTTTAACTCCAGATACATTTTAAGTCCTCTGAGAAAAAAGGTGAATTGTCCTTTTTCTGAGGGCTGCAAATTCCCATCACCAGACTGGTTATACTCCTGGTTGCTGGTGTGAGCTATGACTAAGGTTGAAATAATTTCCTCTTTAGTCAGGTTGGCATACACCAGTCCTTTGGCTTCACACATCTTGACCAGCTAGTTCTTTGTCAGTTTGCCATAATTATCTGCTGACATCTTTTCCTGCTTTCCCTGACTAAACTAAATTAACAAATAAATAAATATAAATAAAACTGTTGTAAAATTAAACTCTGAATGTTTACCGTTGACTGTTGAGAGGACACACCTTTAGTGACAACTGCCTACAGGCTACAGAAGTTCAATTAACATCCGAAAACTGCAACCAATATGTGACATCCCCACTATGAGCCAGTAATCAAGAAACCTGAATCATCACCACTGACATTGGAAAGGAATGTTTATTTGGAATGCAAATGGATACACTCAATATTTCCAAATATAGACTTGTCTGCATCAAGTGTAATTTCCCTTAAGAGCACACAGGGAACACAGTCAGCTTAGGGTCTGAATTTCTTTATATCTGTCTCCCTTCAGTGCCCCAGGGAGGCTCCTTACAAGTACAGCTATATGGTTAGGTCCTCAGCTGAGTGTTGAAGTTAAGTTCTCCAGCACCCTCTCTGTGAAACCAGTGATTTGTGTCCCTGATCCAAGTAACTGACACACACACACACTGTGAGATTTGGTTTTCACACACACACACACACACACACACACACACACACACACACACACACACACGGAAAAGGCTGACACAGATTTACCCGCTGTGCCCTATTCTGCCCAGACTATAAGGTAGTTATCACTGCCACCAGACACTACAAAGCCAACTTCCTAAGCCTCTTGCAAGGGTACCCAATTATACCGAGTGAAATTAATATTACTACAAATGGTAATGTTGACCAAACAGCCAGACTTTAGGAGTGGCCACAGTTTCACCAATAGATATAAGTACTGTCCAATGTTAAAATAGTCTCTAAAGGACCAGCCACAATGAAAAGTTTAAATATGTTTAATAATAAATAATAAAAGAACATGAACATATGAAATATCTAGTAACAATAAACACCAGAGTTTTATTCACAAGAAATATTAAAAATAACACAGCTGGAAGGATTCACACAGCTAGAGAGAAAAACAATACTTAGCTATTCTCACTATATTTTCCTGACTGATCTAGAAAATGACTGTTCCTACTCACGTAATAGAGCAAGGCAAGATGAAGTAGGTGAGGGATCCTTCTATGCCAGGTTCCAAGAAACAGACTGCCCTGAGACTTCTGTCTCGCCTAATATTTAAACATTATTTCTGTACAGAATGATATCACATACATCTGGTCATCTGACCTCTGGTTCCCAAGCAACTCCATTACTAGAAGCTGCCAGGATTTAGCACCTATATGTCAATAATACACAGAAGAGCATTGCTCAGATCTGGTGCAGCTTCTGGAAGTCACAAAACAATTACAAACTTTTACTCCTCCTACAGAGACTAACAAACCATGCTTCTTACAAACATTGCATCTCTAGCTTCATTCAAAACTGTGAGATAACATCTTTATGGCCTAGGCCTAGTAATTTAATTTTTTACTAGTTTCAAAAGTTAGCGGGAGCTGAGCTTAACCTCTTCTCTTCCAGTATCTTCTGTATATTATTTATTTATTTTTGTTTTATTTTACATTTGTTGACTGGGCTGGTCTAACTGGATATATGTCCATTTTCAGTAGAGGCCCGGGGAGAAAAGCTCCAATATAGGCAATAGTATCATAGCATACAATACATGCAATAGAAGGGTTACGTTATATTGTTTTAGATTAGACAAAAAAAATTGTGTACAGAGTCACCTAGAAAAAAAAACATTAGATAACATATAATACAAAAAATAAAAAAAATACAAATAAATGTTATTTTAAATCAGAGGCCTGGTTACAGGCATACAAACTTATGCTTACTTACAGTACAGTAGAGGGTGAGTTATTTTAGAGACGTAAGTCTTGAAACAGTGCTGAGAGGAAGTCTCTTTTAATACTAGGAAGTGGTTAGCATTCTAGTTACAAAAGATAGGCATGATAAAACAACAGAGCAGATAAGTAAGAGAAGAGGAGTGGGAGATAGGGAAATTAGATTTTAGTCAGGGTTAGAGCAGGGACATAGCCAGTGTGTTTTGAGATATTCTTTACGATATTTTTTGAAGAGTAATGTGGAAGAAAGTGATGAAAGTTCCTTAGGAAGCTGGTTCCAGGCATTTTCCACTGTGTTGGAGAATAGTGAGTCCCCAGCCTTGTTGTTAGATTTAGTAGTGGAGACTAGAAGCTTATTAGCAGAACATAGTGTTGCCATATTTTTATATGGGGTAATCAGACTAGTGAGGATTGGAGTATTCTTAGAGTGGTAGAGAATCTTCTGGGTAATAGTTTTTGTGAAAGTAGATGGTTCTGCAGTTCTAGCCATCCTAGCTGTTTAAGGTTGTGACAGTGATGGGTTCTAAAATGGGAGCCAGTGGCAAATCTGGCAATGTTATTATTGATGGTTGCAAGTTTGCTAAGGTTGTTTGTAGATAGGTTGGTATAAATGGTAGAGGCATAAAACAGGGTAGAGATAAGGTGGGTTTGGGCAATGGTAGTTCTAGCTAATGGTGTGAGGAAGGGTTTGATTCTATAAAGGGAGCGCAGTTTTCTATTGACTGATTTTATAGTAGTATTAATATGATCATCATAGCTAAGGCTGTGGTCTATTGTAATTCCTAAGAGTCAGGTTGTAGTGTCTGGGGATATGGTAGTACCATTGTTAGAAGTTACTGTGAAGTGACATTGTGGAGACCTTTGGTTAGGAGCAAAAAACAATAATTTAGTTTTTTGGGGGTTCAGGAGGAGGCAGTGTTGCATGAACCAATTTTCAACAATATGAAATACTGTTTGAGTGAGGGTCTGGAGTTAGGAAACAGAATTAGCAGAGCATATTAAAGTTGAATCATCAGCATATTGTATGTAGGTGGCTTGTGGAATTTTAGAGTTAAGATCATTAATAATGATTAAAAAGAGAAGAGAGCCTAATATGGAGCCTTGGGGTACTCCAATGTTGACAGGGAGGGGTGTAGATAAATTATTATCCCAGAGAACAGCTTGATGTCTGTTATCTAAGTAGGATTTAAACCAAAGTATTGCCTGTGGGTCAAGAGATATGGATTTTAGTATATCAATAAGTAGGTGATGGCTGACCATGTCAAAAGCTTTTGACAGGTCAATAAATAGTGCAGAGGAAAGAGAGTTATTATTACGATGTTTGTTAATACAGTCAGAAAAAGATAGCAAGGCAGTGGTTGTACCATGGTGAGGCCTAAAGCCATGCTGACAGCAAGTAAATTATTAGAGAGAAGGTGGATGAGTAGCTGTCAGTGGATACATTTTTCCATAATTTTTGCTATTAGAGAGAGTAAGGCTATTGGTCAAAAGTTAGAAATGTCCGTAGAGGATCCACCCTTATGCAGAGGGTTGATGTGTGAGACTTTCCAGATGGAGGGGATTGTTCCTTCTGTAATTGTTCTATTTATAAGGATGGATATAGGATAGGCAATGGCTTTAGATGCAATTTGAAGGTATTCAGCTGATAGACAGTCAGCTGAAGGGGTGCATGGTTTGAGTTTTTGAAGGAGGGAGCAGATGAGGGATGTTAGTACTGGCTGAAGATAAAGAAGAAGAAGCTGGGCTATTAATACTGACTGACAGGTTAGTGCTAACAGGGGGTAGTGTATTTGCCAGAGTTTGAATAGCTTCGGTGAAGTAGTTGTTGAAGGCATCAGCAATTTGCTTAGAGTTATTCTGGGTTATACCTGATGGGGTGGGACTTTTGGTGTGCCCTGGCTGAAGCAGTTTGTTAATGCCTGACCAGAACTTTTGTGGTTTATGCTGGTGGGTTTGTTGTAGGTGAAGGTAGAAGTTTTTTCTTTTGTTGAGCAGAATTTCTTTTTTAGTTGTATTTCATAACTGCTTAAAGTAAAAATGGTCTGCTGGGTTTTTAGAAGCTCTCCATTTGGCCCATATTTTATTATGTAGGAGGATCTTTGTCTAGTTTTTTTAGGGAGCCACTGAGCAGTTTTGGTCCTTATTCTGGTAGACCGAGAGGGGGCATGGCAATCAAGGATTTGTAGGAATTTTGTATTGAAGTACGATACTGCTTCATCTAGTTGAAGATGATTTAGTGGTGACCAGTCGCATGCCTTAAGTTCATTTAGGAAGTTTTCTGGATTAAAGTGTTTTTTAGAGCATGAGGTTTTGAAAAGATTTGGATTGGGGCTATAGATTTTTTGTTTAATTATGTAGGTTAGAGAGTGTTCACTAATGTCATCTGGAAGCGTACCTGGTTTATATGTATCAGGAAGACTATTTATAAGGATCCAGTCTAGGGTGCTTTCTTTATTGCCTGGTTTATGGATTCGGGTAGGGGTGGTTATAATTTGGGAAAAGCCATATAGATTTATGTGGGAGGTAGGATTAACTGAGCAACAGGTAGCCCAGTCTATATTAAAGTCACCTAGTACTATGGTTTCCTGAGGTAGGTGAGTGGAGAAGCAACTGAGGATATTTTCAAGAGTATTAATATTATTTCCAGGGGACAGATAGGAGCAAATTATGTAAATAGATTTACAGTTGTTGATTTGAAGTTTAACACTAAGGATTTCCACATTGGTATTTGAGGGCAGGTACGCATTAAAGGTTGTAACTTGAAGTTTGGATTTGTAGAGGATGGCTACTCTCCCACCCTTTTTGGTCATCTGATCACATTTCAAAATGTTATATCTGGGAGGGGTAATTTCCTGGTTCTGAGTAGTAGGCTTTAGATTGAGGGAGAGAGTATGCTTTATGGTATAGTATAGGTAGTGGTAGGAGAGAAAGGTAGAACAACAGTGTATAGGTTATTAATAAGTATAGTTGGAGTGGAGAAGGTAGAGTGGGGTCATATAAGGTGTAAAGTAGCTTTAAGGTGTAGGAGGAAGTAGAGGTGGTGTACCTGATGGGAAGGAGCTAGCGGCTGGTTGATGGGGAAGGGGTGTGGTTACAGGAGTATAAGGTTAGGTGCACTGGGGTGGGTGGGATTTGAGGGTAGGGTAGGGGAGTGGAGTGAGCCTGCAGGGTGAATGGAGTGGGTTAGAGCAAGTAAAGATAGAGCAGCAGAAAAAAAGTATCAGCAATAGGTATCCAATAATGAAGGTAAGTGAGTAAGTAATGAATACTCTAAGGGCACACAGAAAACTAGGCTAACAAGGTGAAAAAAAAGAGAGTTTGAGATATAGAAATGAGGGATTGGTATATATATATATATATATATATATATATATATATATATATGTGTGTGTGTGTGTGTGTGTGTGTGTGTGTGTGTGTGTGTGTATGTATATATATATATATATATATATATATATATATATATATATATATATATATATATATATAGTTTCACTTCATATTGCTGAAATGCTGAAATATTGAATTTCAGCATTTTGACAGTATAAAGCCGAAACCATCACAGCACCAACACTTCACAATCATGAAACCACATTGAACACACAGCATTCAGCACACAACACAAACCATAACACCCACACCACAAAACAATTTCATACAACAAAACACCACACAGACAGACACCTACACTACACAAATGCAGGGGGGGCAAGCCCCCTGCACCCCCCACATCCCCCTACTTATATATACTAACTCTGAGATCACACAAACAGTAAAAAAAAGAAAATCACACACAGCCAACACACATACTCATACCTCCACCTCCCTATCCTAACCCACTCGTACAAGTTACAAAAACACTCATGACACTCACTCACCTTAAATTGTAGACACCATCCCAGCCAAACACTTCCATAAGATAACGTGAATGCATAAGCGGAAATTTGACATAGTCCTATTTGCGCTTATGCATTTCATTATTTTGAAGTTTCGGCTTCATTAACATGAATTTCTGAAATTCGATATTTCAGCAATTCGTGATTATGAAGTGAAACCATATATATATATATATATATATATATATATATATATATATATATATATATATATATATATATGTATATAGTTAGTTCAGTTACAATACAGTCAAGACCCACTGTTGGTGCATGTTTTACACAAGCAACTTTACAAATCCATTTTCAGCACAAGCATCTATACAAATCAGTTTGATATTCAAATAACATACAATTCTTCACAAAATTCCAGCTAGCTGTGCTGGCATATGTTGCACATTCACTGCCCTACTTCTCCTGGCATAGCTGGCAATACTTCACATTGTCACACAGACAAACCTGTAGCCTATAGGGATGGCATGAGATGGGAGACTCAGCTAGACCCTACATCTCCCTCTGGAGCTGGTGATGTGACTACTTCAGAGGGGAGCTGAGTAGTATCAGTGATCTGAAATCTGAGCCACAGCAGAGTAAAGGTTTTGGAATTACCTTGGAGGATGATACATCTAGGGGAGAAGTAACTGACAATAGTTAGTCAGAACTTAAGGCACCACTGTCAGACAGTACCATACCTCCATTGTAAAGGGAGCTGGGAAAGATCAGTAAGGAGGAGTTAAAATCAGGCTCAGCTCTCAGACCCTACTTTACAGGACTTTAGAGAGGTAGCCAAGGAGCCTCTTGATAGTCAAAGCAGAAAAAGTACATATAGTGTGACAAAGGATTATTGTTTATGGAATAATTTCCTGAAGGAGGGCTACAGGGAGAAGCACTACTGCAGTTGGCCATATCTAGGCCCTACCAACTGGCACTTCTGGCAATAGTTCATGATATTCCTTTTGCAGGTCATATGGGCATAAAGCATTCTAAAGGATGGCTTATGAAGAATTTGCATTGGTCTAGGATTTCAATGGATGTAACAAGATACTGAAGCAGAAACTGTGAGCAGTCCCATAAGGTTGTAAAGCTGTAGACAAAGCCAAGGCTGCTTTTATGCTGTTGCATATTACTGAGGAGCCATTTCAGAGGGTAGCTATGAATATTGTGGGACCTCTGAGTACCTCAAGTTCCACAGGTACAACTATACCCTTGTAGTGCTGGATTATACCACTAGGTATCCAGAAGAAGCAGCTCTGTCTTCCATTGAATTTGAAACAGAGAATGTAGCAAATGCTTTACTAGAAATTTTCAGCAGTGTAGAATTTCCTACAGAAATACTGAGAGAGAGAGAGCGAGAGATGGTCTTGTGGAGAGGTTTAACTCTACACTAAAGACTATGTAAACGGCATTTCTAGACCAGTTCAAGAGGGACTGGGACAAGTACCTACCTCATCTTCTGTTTGCATACAGGAAGGTACCCCATGGATCTACAGGTTTCTTTCCCTTGGAATTACTGTATGGTCACAGAGTAAGGTGGCCCTTGGATTTAATTCTCGATGAGTGGGAGGGTGAGTACAATTCCCACAAAGAGTCTATTGTTGAAAATGTCCTAAACCTTAGGAATAGGCTTAGGGAGTTCAAGGGGCTGGCTCATAAACACTTTGCATAGGTGCAAAAGCAGCAAAATGTCTGATATGATATGGCAAGCAGAGTTAGAGAGTATCTTTAGACAACGGGTGATGGTGCTTATTCCTGTAAGACATAGCAAGCCACAGGTAACCTGAGAGGGCCCTTTCACCATTGTGAAAAGGGTGTGTGATGTCAACTATATGACAGAGTTGCCAGGCAGGAGACAAAAAGGAGAATCTCTGCCATGTTAACATGTTAGAACCCTACTGTGACAGAGGGGCCCTGGTACTTAGCATCTACAGTGAGTGGCAGGAGGACTCAGAGGGGGATCTAGAAGTAGATCTCTTTGGTGATACCTGATCTGAAACCTCAGCTAACTTCTAGCCAGGTTCAGGAAATACAAGTAATAAAATAGGAATTTGGGGATATGTTTGCTGGTAAGACAGGGTGCACCAATGTAGTGGAGCACCATGTAGGCACAGCACCGCAGCAGCCAGTCAAACAATCACCCTACAGAGTACCTGAAAGAGTTAGAAACACTCTGAAAGAGGAACTGAAGAACATGCTGGAACTGAAAGTAATCCATAAGTCCAATAGTCCTTAGGCCTCACCAGTAGTGCTAGTACCTAGGAAGGATTGTAGCACCCATTTCTGTGTGGATTACAGGAAATGGAACAGCCATACAAAGTCAGATGCTTACCCACCATCTGGGTGGGTCTAAGTATATAACAAGTACTTACTTAACCAAGGGGTTACTGACAGGTACCTTTGACAACTGCAGCCAGGGAGGGATCAGTGTTTGTGACCCCATTTGGGTTTGAGTTTACAAAAATGCATTTTGGGATGAAAAATGCCCCAGAACCCTTACAGATACTGATAGATCAACTCCTAACTGGTGCAGGAGATTATGCCCTTGCTTATTTGGACGCTGTTGCCATCTACAGCTGGTTTTGATTCATAGGTTCATATTAGGCTAACTGCCCTTGTGGGACATTTTCTGTCTAGCCAAATACCCCATGTAAGAATCAAACTCTGCACCTTGTGTCTGTAAGGTGAACACCTTAACCATTATGCCAACCTCCCACTCTGATCATCTTCGAACCTCCGACTTTCATTCTTGATTAGTGAAAACATTCTTGGCAAATGCTTTTGCTTTCATTTGTCTTGCGCTGGTCCAAGAATCGCACCTCTAGTGGCATAATATGAATGCCTCTGGCTGTCCCTCTTAATCATGGCCCCAGTTCCAAAAACCATCAAAATAGAACCATAGTCCTATTCCATTATTCGTAGCTGAAGTATTCGGGTGACAATTCTGGATCATTAGTCGACATTATTTATGGTCAGAACTATGACGGTAACAGAACCTGAACAGAACATGTGCAACATATCAGGGAAGTGTTGGGCAGACTGCCAATGACAGGGCTGACTATCAAGGCTAACATGTGTCAGTTTGTTGTGACATTGGTATCTTATCTAGGTCACAGAATGGGTAGTGGAAAAATCAGACCAGAACCTACCAAGGTTGAGGGTATTCAGGCATGGCCTACTCTTACTTCCAAGAAACAGGTATGGGCAATCTTAGGGACAGCTGGGTATTATAGGAAATGTGTTCCCTAGTAAGCTACTCCACTTATGGACCTGACCAGGATAAATAGTTTAGATAAGGATTCATAGATATGAGCCTCTGAGCAGCTATTTGAAAAGCTCAAGGAGGCTGTTAGTGAACCCCTTATATATGCCAGTCCTGATTATAGTCAGGAATTCATTGTACAGGTAGATGCTTCTAACTATGGGACAGGGGCTATACTTAGCCATGTTTCCTTAGTGGGAGAGGAGCACCCTATTGAGTATTTGAGCTGCAGACTTCAACCCAGAGAGGAATCGTATGCAGCCATAGAGAAAAATATCTCAGTATAATTTGGGCACTGCATAAGCTGCAACCTTATTTGTATGGGTGAAAGTTCACTATGGTTACAGACCATAACCCTTTAAAATGGCTACTCAGAGAAAGTGGACGGAATGGGAAACTTCTTAGATGGAGTTTAGCTTTGCAGTCCTATAACATGACTACCCAACATCGCTGTGGTAGTGCCAATAGTAATGCAGATGGATTATTTAGAAGGGGTATGGAATAATGTACAAAAAGACTGCACCCTTCTCTCAAGCTGCATTTCTTGAGGGATACCTACAGAAAGAAAATGTACTTGAGGTTCTTAAGGTGGGGGCAGTCAAATGTGATGCCAGGCTGAAAATGAATGTAAGTGAAATATGCTTATGCCAGGCTGAATATTCTGGCATGTCAATTTGGCATGTTGATTTGCAATGTATATGTCACTTAGTAAACACTTTTGTTTGTTTAAATGTTAAAGGACAGAGGAAGGTGCTAGTTCTCAGTCAGGATGGTACCTTCTTCAAAGAAAACAAAGATGAAACAGCATTGTAATGCAAGTGTGAAGATAGGTGAAGGCTGCCAGCCTAGTCAGATAGAGTTTTGTAGATAATTCTGTCATTTGTAAATATTAATATACGCCACAGGCTTGTTCTTTTGAATGGGAAAAATGGTGTTAAATGTGGAACTGCAAACATGTAACAACAGTGCACTCTGCTGTAACAACGCTGACAAGTCAATTCTTTGATGTCAAAACTTGGAGCCGATATTTCTGGATGAAGGAATTCTGCCTATTGTTTTGAAGCCAGAGTTAATGGCTAGAATTTGCATGTATAATTTATTTAATTGTCCTGGTTTCTGACCAGTTGCAAGATCAAAGGGGCTATTTACCTCTGAGAGTCTGTTAACCTGGGAACCAGAAAGAAATGATATAATCTGAAATAAATCAGTGGTACTGTATTATCAATTTAAGGACAGAAAGAATGAGAGCATTAGAGCATTTGTCTTGACAACATCCAACTCACCAGCACTCTGACTGTGTAAGTTTATTTTAGAACTGTGTTTCTGCTATAAATAGCTAGGAAATAGCAAGATTAGTCTAAGTGTTTTTCTGTGATGGCAGAATTTTTCTACAGTATTATTTTATGTATTTCTATGTGGTGTCTGAGCTCTTGACTAGCACTGTGTAGTAAGAAGTATTGTCTTGTGTTTCATTTATTTCAACTGTGGCTGTGTTGTGTTGTGTAGTGTAGAGATAATTTAAGCTCCAAGAGTACATTGCATGCATATAGTGATACTGTATCAAGCCACTCAGAATAAGCATTTGGATAATAATATTGCACAGTAGTAATTGGACACCCTTTACTAAGGGCCTTTGAGTAGCTGATAAATATTAGCTGAGTGGTGGCAGTGATTTCTACTGTATAGTCTCATGTAAAAGGGGCACAGCTGGACAACCTGTGCCAGCTTTCCCCAGGAGTGTCTGTGTGGTTGCATAAACTGTTATCTCAAAGTGTGTGTGTTTCAGCTACTTGGGCAGGGACACAAAGCACTGGTTGGACAGAGAGGGTGCTGGAGGTTTTAGCTTGCCCACTAGGCTGAGCTCTGGTCCCTATAGCTGTGCCAGTGGGGAGTCCTATTGGGGACCTGGAGAGAAAGGGAGAAACCAGCCCCAGACTGACTGTTGTTTCTGTGTGTTTATTTACTGTGTGTGTGTATTTATTATCCTTTCCCTATATGGACAGCCCTCACTGGCATTAGTGGTGAGGATTGAGGCTCCTTGATTGCTGGGCCAGTGCACAGGGATCACAGCAAGGGTCAGTGAAACTCTTTAAGACCAATTTTGGGTGCAATTAGAGAAGAAACATATGTGAAGGTGTTGAAACAAACTCTTTTGTGATAGGTGTGGAGCTAGCTGGTTTATGACCTTGCTAGGACTTTGGCTATATAATTGCAATTTAACAAAAGGTTAAGTAGTAGTAAGTGTGGACTTGCTGTGAGATCTTCTGTTATGTGACAATAAACTAGTCATTGTTTAAGGTACAATACTTCATGTAGCAGTTAGATAGGAAACTTAGATAGCTGGAGTTAGATTTTTTCTGAATGCATTCTATATATGTTTACCGTGCTTTAATTTTCTCTGAGTGCTAACTTATTTATATTTTATTATGTATTTATGCTACTTTCTTTATTATTTAAGTAAAAATCTGTTTAATTATCTTTACGTTATTGTGGCTGGTATTTATTTAGTACAAGTGCATTTATGCATTGCGGCTTAGCTGACAAGAAGATACTCATTCATACTTAGGAATAACAAACTGTAAGGGTCATGTCTTCAAAACTGCTTTGGCCAACTACTTGTGAAAGAGATACTAACTGGCAAAATCAGAGAATGCAGGTAACTGGAAGTTTTTGACTTTCTTCAGAGTGGTGAAAGTACTACTAGGCCCAGGAAGAAAGCTATGTGGAATGGGAGAATTCAGCAGCCTTCCCTGGAAATTGTATGCATGTGTGCATATGTGAAAAACAATACTTTGTGTGAAAGGCAGTTACAGTGAACAGAGGGGTTCATGGAGAGAGAGGTGTGGCTCTGTAAGTGAACAGTATGCAGTCCAATTTGGGTGTGGAGGTTGGTGACCTTTACCCAGGACAGTAGCACATTCCCTCTGAGCTCTTAGTGCCAAGGTTGTATTTTCTGGATTATTCATTGAAACAGACTGGTAACAGCATCTCTTTCACATTTAGTGGTTTGGTTGACATGGGTCCATCACAATCATACCTAAGTATTAAAATGTTCAGTAAATGTGGCTTAACATCTTTTTGTTCATCCTGCCCAGGTGCTTTCATATTCTTAGTTGCTTACTTATTGGCAATATGCAAAGATCTTTATTCCTGACTGCAGTGATGGAGAGAGTATTCAGTGCAGTTACACTGCACATAATTTGCATGGAATATGGTTTGCAACTACTATTAATACTAAAAAGTATACAAATCTTACCAGAGTTCAATGATAAATGGTTGTAGTTCATTGTAATACAGTTATGTTCTACATTCCTACTCAGCTATAATACATTTTTCTGAATGGCATTCTTATCAGGGCTATAAACTGTTAGACAAAGTATACACATTACAAAGGATAAAGAAGGATGCAATATCTACAAGTTGCACAAAGTAAGATCAAGCAATAACCAAGATACATTGTTGTAGATTACAAATGCAATGACAGTACAGTTAATAAGCTATGCTAACCATAGTTTCTGAAACAGGCATGTGTGCTACCTAAAGCGAAGGGTTCATTTCATTACTTAGTTTGTTCCAAGAGTCTGGGGCCAATTCATAAAGTGATTTCTGATAAGTAAATAAAGTAAAATGGGTTATGATTAACATGATGGCCTTGTTGCTTCTTAACAATTGAAAGAAACGTGCTTTTAATTTGTTTGCAAGGAATGTCAAAATATGTTTGTAGATTAAAACTTGAAGTTTTGAAGCTTCCTCTTGGTGAAATATGTTGACATTTTAGATTTTAAATAATAATACAATGATAGTCATTGGTAAGTAGGAAGTTGATTAACCTTTAAATCTTATTTTCAGTGGCTTGAATTATTGCTGTATTATGCTTAAGTAGTGAGGCAATGATGTATAAAGTATATTCAATGAAACAATTTGCACAGGCACAACTATATAAAATTAAGGACCACAATGTGACACATTTTCAACAAATCTGCTTGCTAGTGCCAGTAGTTTCTAAGAATTTAGAAAGGCCTTGCCTAAAACTAAGTCAAACTGGATATAACACATTTGAGTTCAGTTTCTTAGTTGCTGCCAAATACAGTTTCATGGCACCTATACAATATGTATAATATGTACAATTCAGTAACCATCCCTGTATTCATTAATACTGTGTATACTCTCAGTTTACAATAACATATTTAAATTGCTTTCCCATAAAGCCAAAAGCCAGACAGAGTTACTGCAAATAAGCTAGCAATATTTATTCAGATATGTATAAATGATTACTGATAGCACAAACTTTAATGTCCAAAGTTTGCTTGTGGGAAACATA
This sequence comes from Protopterus annectens, assembly GCF_019279795.1. Classification (NCBI taxonomy): domain Eukaryota; kingdom Metazoa; phylum Chordata; order Ceratodontiformes; family Protopteridae; genus Protopterus; species Protopterus annectens. Next base: position 792,386,480 of record NC_056726.1, read on the forward strand.
GAACTTGTGTAATAACTGATAGTAAATTGTGAAAGCTATAACAAATAATTATTTAAGTGATTCAGAAGCAACAGTGTAGTAAAAAGAATATAACAGATCCTCTATCAAACTGTTCCAGTCTAGCGCTTTCAAATATCTTCACAAAACATGTCCTTTCAACTTCCAAACAATGCTGAAAAACAGACTGCATACTTTGTAATTTGCTGATTTTATTCGTACATTTAATACTGGGAATCATTTATAGAGTAAGAATACAATTGCCAAATAACATCATAGCTGTTATATGCTAATGCATGACTTTTGATTCATCTGCATTGAGTTGCATATAGAATTATTGTTTATATAATGTAAAATGAATCTGTTGTATGCAGCAAAGCATTAGTTCCAACAGACAGTTCATTTATTAAAAATAATGGTCTTACAGTGTTAACATTATTATAAGCTATTGTATAGGAAATTTACCAAAACATAAACTGTGTTACAAGTTAACAGTTTTAAGAGCCTAACATAAAAGATTATGTGTTGGGTCTCCAATCGGAACCTGTTTATTATGTGTTCAAGACATGGATACCAGGTGAATCCTGCCATCCATGGCAAGAACACAAAATATTCACTTATAACTGGAGAGCCGATTCTTTGTAGTGCATGAAGGTTTATTTGTTCCATGTACTGCTACTTACTGAAAAAAGCGAAGCGCTGTGCTGGTAAAGTAGTTGGGAAGCTCAGTCATACAGATAACAGGAGACGTCCTTACATATTCCCTGTGTAAGGGAAGCAGTGAGTTTCCAATTTTGGTGGCTGTAATGTTGTACACAGCAGGGAGAAACAGAACTGAAATGAAACAATTCTGCTGCTATTTTTTTACTTGCCAGCACTACCAGCTTATGATGCTAATAGCATGTAGGGGATGCTAAACATTAAGTACCCTTCTAAGCATTGTCATGATTGGGTCTCACACTCGAGTAGTGCTGAAGCAGGGTGCTTTTAACCGATATTGAAGCACAGTCATGGAGTTGTATGCAGTACAAGTATATACTGCTCATTTTCTTTATTGCTAGCTAAGCAAGCTATAAAGGTGGCATGATAAAGAAACATGTGCACCCCCTCTAACAGACAATGGCAAAGTACTATGTATGGGATTAGTTATTATCTAGTACATCATACTTTGTTCTGTGAACAATAATAAGGTAACATGCTCAAATGTTCATTTTAAAGTCTGCTATAAAACAGAGAGCTGTGGCACTTGAAAAAATGGGATAATATAAAATGTGCATTGTCAATAGACTGCCTTTAAATAAATGTTCTAAACTGTGTACATTAAATGTGACCTTTAAGCAAATACCTAAGGTGTCAGAACATACTCTGTATTTTAAAGGTTAAGTCTTGAGGTGCAAAAAGCATCCCAATATTTTGTAATGTATTGACAACTTAAACTGACAACAGTCATTTATTTTGCTTGTGTGTATTAATTATACATGTCTGATGAACATACCATTTAGTAAGCTGCAAGTACTAACACATTTTATATATATAAATATATATATATATATATATATATATTTATATATATATTTATATATATATATATATATATATATATATATATATACATATATATATATATATATATATATATATATATATATATATATATATATATATATATATATATAAATATATATATATATATGGTGAATAAGGATTGTACATCCGTAGTAACCAGAAAAAGCCTACCTGCATTCTCATGCGTACTAGTGAATGAATGTAGGTCCATCAGGAACTGTTTAGTATCTAATAAAATAGTGCTGTTCCCTCTAAGTACAGATTTGAGATGTCGTTCAACATAAATGAATCGAGTTTCTGTGGACCAACCCCTCCTCGACACAATGGGTCTCATATGTGGCTGTAGTGGGTTCTTGTGAACTTTAGGGAGACCCTGTACTATTGGAATCAATGGGTTCTTAACAATAAAATAGTGAAACAAATCCAAGTCAGTAATATGGCATTGCAGGCATTCATACAGAGCATTATATATTGAAACATTACATCTCTGAACTTGCTGAAGATCAACCTTAGAATAATACTTGGTATCATCAAGGATATTAAACATAGAATCCGTATAAAAAGAATAGCCCATTATTATCAGTGACCCTCCTTTGTCCGCCGGTCTCATGAAAATCGAGGCATCATTCCACAAACAGTCCAAAGCTGCCCTTTGTTCTTTGTTAAGATTGTTGAAACTTTACTTACATATGTTTAGTCCTATATATTTATGTGTCCCTATTTGTACATCTCTATGCTATGAATTTTATTTTAAGTGCAATTTGACTTTAAGCTTTTTTCAGGTGACACACTCAATCTCTTGAGAGAGGTAATTTTTATGTTGTGTGCCTTTAAATGAAGGTGGGGATTTTATCAATTGAGTTGTTCTGAAATAGTATAAAATCGGGCTTTGTTATGTTTTTATTGTCTGATGAAGTGGCTTGGTCCACGAACGCACTCACCTTTGTCTTGTGTGGAATAAATTGCTTTTATTTTTCTACAGCCATGGCCTGTTGCTTCCTTTGGTTGTTTTTACATGATATACAATATATATACAGAAAAGATGAAATTCAGTATAAGATTTTGTTAGGAATACATTGAATCATCAAAGTAATCTTATACAAGAAACACAGTAAGAGCCTTGGTACTTCAATAGCAACATTTCAAGGCTATTCCAACAACTAAAAGTCTTAATATGGTTTAGAGATCTCATTCTAATCCCTTCTTTTTCAGTTTTACATAGTAATAATGTTAAATTTAAAAATTCCTTGAATGTAGGAACTAAGTTCAATTTCCAATTTTTTGATAACTTTTCTAGATACTGCCAGAAGTCTCCAAAAATTGTTTTGTTGTTTGGCTTTACAGATAAAGAAAGTGGGGGTCTATATTAAAACCACAATGGTGTACTTACCCGAATACGTAAACACTGACACATCTTCATCAAACCACGAAAACATTGCTCATCCTGAAGAGCGAAATCCAAAATGTTGAATCGTCGTGGTTGGCTCTTCTGCGGTATAGCTCTGTAAGGTAAGTGTGTGATAGTTAGGGTTAGGGTGCGGGTTAAGGTAAGTGCATAGAGGGTAATATATGTGAGATTTAGTGTAGGGTTAGAAGTAGAGTTTTGTTAAGTGCATGTGTGTGGATTATTTAGTTTGTTTGGGTATAGCTTCTTAAGGTAAGTGTGCAATTGTTACAGACCTTAGGGTTAGGGTGCAGGTTAAGGTAAGTGCATACATGGTGGTATATGCAAGATTTAGTGTAGGGTTAGAAGTGGGGTTTAGTTTAGGGTTAGTAGTAGGGTTTTGGTTCGTGTATGTATGTGGTTTATTTAGTTTGTTTGGGTAGGTAGTATGTAGCGGGCGGTGGGGTGGGACAACTATGACAGTTCGAGTTTTTGAATTTCGTGGTTTAGGACGTTCACTGTATTTGCGGTTCGTGGAATATGTGTCGTCATTTACGTATTTGGGTAAGTACATCATTGTGCGTTTAATATAGACCCAGAAAGTGGAATATTCATTAGTATTATTGATGTAGTTAAAGAGCAATCAGACTATAACCCCTTAAAATTATACTTATCTCATCCCAATATATATTTAATTTTTCACAATCCACATAAACATGTGTCCAGTCAGCTTTTGCATCTTTGCTACATCTCCAACAAACTGATGATATCATTTTTCTAAACTAAGAGATTTATATGGAGTAACAAGCATTCTATGTATATACTTCCACATGAAAACTTTCCAGTATAAACTTGAACATGTTTGACTAACTGATTTAAATAACAAAGTTGTATTCTTTCGATCTGTTGAGTCACTCAATCTATTATCTAAAAAGTTCCAAAGTTTTACCTCAAAATTATTATTTATAATTCACTTATAGAACTTGGACAAGCTTTCTGTATGGGTCAATATACTTTCCATGATAGGACGGCTGTGGTGGTGTAGCTGTTAGCATTGTCACCTCACAGCAAGAAAGTCTCTGGTTTGATTCTCGACTGAGGTGCCTCCAGTGTGGAATCTGCATGTCTTCCTTGCAGTTGCATGGGTTTCCTCCCACATTCCAAAGACATGCAGTAGGTGGATAGGGCCCTCTAAATTGGCCATAGGTGTGAGTAAGTGGCACAGATGAACTACAGTGGCAGGGCTAGCCACCCAACAGTGTAAACCTTGGTTCCAGATAATTGTCACTGTTGAAAGTGGCATCCCAACCTTATGGGAAAAGGGGGTTGAATATGGATGGATTCCTTACATGATGGCATTTGTATATTCATATAATGTAGGTACAGTTTTCTGTTCCTATTTACTCATATTACCTGCACATTAATTTAATTTCTTACAGATGGATAATATTAACTGGCTAAAAGATACAGCCAATTTAAAATTTTTCATTAAATATTCAGTCGACTTAGCCCTAGGGCATTTATAAGCCTAGCTAGAGTGTAATTGGCTTCTGCCTCCCTATTACATTAGCCTACTGTGCCTCTGTAAAGTAGGTCACAGAAGGTACCCTTTTAAGATTAGTTTACTGTGCCTCTGTCTAGCAGGGACACAGAAGAGATCCCAGGGGTGAATTTGTGATTTCCCATCCACGCATCTAGATTTCGCTTGAAGAGGGTCAGTGAAAGGCTATGTCTAACATAAATTGGGATTCTATTCCAGAGTGACGGGAGCCTCTGGGAAATGAATCTGTCCCTCCAGCATGTACTATTTACTTTTGTGCTGAGGTTTAGGTCCCTGGAGCATGTAGCTCTAAGGGACTTGGATTTTTTGAGGTGGAGCATGTCCATTAATTCTGGGTTTGACATGGCTTTGTACATCAGGCATAGATCTCCTCTGAGTAGGCAGTAAGCAACTGAGTAGAGCTGGAGTTTCTTTAGTCGAGCTGCATAGGACATCTGTTTGTAGCCCATGATCCTCTTGGTGAGGTACTTTTGGGGTCTCTCCAGTTGCTGCAGGTGTCGGGTAAGGTACATCCCAAAAGGGGCATTGTATTCAATTATGGGCCTGATGAGTGACGAGTAGAGGGGCACAATGACATCTATTGATCTAGATGTGAACCATTTTGTGATAAGGTGGGCTATATAGAAGGTCTTTCTAAACACTTTGGCAACGTGATTATCAAAGGAGAGATTACTATCTACGTTGGTCCCCAAATCTCTAATTACTTCTTCCGTACTTAATGGATTACCACCTATGTCGTAATTTGTGGGCACCTTGTTTTTCCCAAAGGGGATGACTATGCACTTTTTAGCATTTAGCTTGAGGCCGTGGCTCTGGCACCAAGCATCCGTCTCTGTTAGACCCTTTTGGAGGATGCTTGTGTCAGCTGGAGATTCGATTATGGCCCCCAGTTTGCAGTCATCTGTGAACTTTGTCAGCCATAATCCCCCCGTGTTAGCCTGAACCTCAGAGAAGTATATACCGAACAAGAGAGGTCCCAGAACTGAGCCCCGTGGGACGCCACTTGTAACTGGTTTGGATTCGGACATGGCACCTGTGATTCTGACCATGTGGGTTCTATCTCTGAGTCAGTTTGCAACCCATCTTGTGATATAGGGGTTGATATTTAAGCTGGTAAGCTTATTTATGATACCCAAGTGGGGTATTGTGTCGAAGGCTTTTGCGAGGTCCAGGTAGGCTGTGTGGACTACCTTGCCCTCATCTATGGCTTTGGTAACTGTTTCAAAGAAATCAACTAGGTTTAAGAGGCAAGATCTGCCCTTAATAAAGCCAAATTGGGTAGGGTCCAGTGTCTGGAGGCTCCCAATGTCTTTGTTTATGAGTTCCATGATAATACACTCCATAGCTTTACAGACCAGACTAGTCAGGCTTATGGGGCGATAGTTTCCGGGATCCATTGTGGCACCACCTTTGTGGAGTGGGACCAATGTAACTGTAAGCAATTCTTTGGGTACATATCCTGTAGTAAGGCTAAGTTTGAACAGTGACTTAATGTGAGGGTTCAGTTCTTCCTGGAGCTCGTGTAAGACACAGCCTGGGACACCGTCCAGTCCCATAGATGCTATGTTAGTTCTTATTAAAATGATTATATTACCAAAGTGTGTGTGTGTGTGTGTGTGTGTGTGTGTGTGTGTGTGTGTGTGTGTGTGTGTGTGTGTGTGTATGTTTGTGTATTGCATTCAATTTTTAATATCTGCCAAAAAATTTTAAGGAAAATGGAAAAAATGTTAACTTCAGTCTTATGATATTCTACAAACCTGAGACTTGCTTATAGAAATCATATAAATCATATAGGATTATGCAAGTATAATGGTGTTAGCTTCCCAGATGAAGAATCTTATTCTACTGCTACAAATGTTAACTCTATTATACTCTGGATAAACTCAGCTTATACTAGTCAGTGGAAAACCATTCAAGAGTAGATTATACTAAATTTTTATAAGCTTATCAAATATAATAAATTAGAAATATGTAACAATCTTTTCATCTGGTTAATAAAATTTCCCTGTGAAGGACATGCATTTCAGTCTTTAGATTCTTCATATATGAAATCAATTCTTAAAAGAGTTAAGAAATATGTTATAAAACCTCATTCATTTCAAAATGGAAAGTTGTGTGCTTTCCCATTGCACACTCATCTAGATTTAAGAAAACTCTGAACAATAAGTAATCACTCTATTCTCTTTCTAAAACCCTGCACTTGCTCAGCTCTTATAAAGAAACACTAACTAACTAAAGCACTACACCCTCCTTGACTTCTCATAAGTATTAGGGTCCAGATTGGTCCTTCCTGATCAAGTGAAAAATCAGTTCCCTTCCCTAATCTGATCAGTAAAGAAACAGTTCCCTATACTAATCTGGTATGTCCAAGGGTCATTTTCAAGGTTACTCTCCAGTCCAGCTGGTGAATCTGGGAATTTTGAAGCAATGTTACAATTGCCTTATGTACACAGACAACCCTCTCCTCCTTCCAACAAACTCTAATACATGTGAGAGATGCAGTTACACAACCAAACTGGAGGCAGAGCTCTCAACCCAAGACTGGCACAGTCAGTCAGGAGGAAAAGGTAAACACCCACACCACAAATCCAGTCTCACACAGACCTATTGCATCTGCATACCTAACACATAAACACACAAAAACATACTCGGAGGCTCTAAATAAAAATCTGCCTAAACAGCAAAGACCTCCTAAGCAGATATCCAAGCAACAGCCACCCCTCAACAATACCCACAAATCACATATCTCACAAAATCAGTGTGCCTCACAGTCACAGCCCTTAAGGCCAAACAACACACCAGATACACTTGTTATAGGGGACTCTATTGTCCGGCACACTGACGTCTCGCTCACCAGACTGAACAAGGAGAAGGTCACTGTAAGCTACCTGTCGGGTGCCAGTATCCGGCACATAATGCAAGCACTCAGGTCACTCCAAAGCAAGTACAAGTATGACTCTGTCATTGTCCATGCTGGTGTGAATGACCTGAGACATACCTCCCTGGACTACATGAAAAGAGACATAGAGGAGCTCTCTGGCCATGTAGCCCAGGCTGTTATGACCCTGACCTTGAGTAGCATCTTGCCCTCACCAAGAATGATGCCACAGTATAAAGAAAAAATGATCAGTTTCAACAATTGGCTAAAGTATTGGTGTCATTCAAAGGGGATCCAGTGTCTGTTAACCTGGGATGACATACTCGACAAGCCACGTTGCTTCACTAGGGACAGCTTGCACCTGTCACCCTTAGGCTTTCGTATATTGGCCAAGGGTATTGCCACCCCCATAGTGCCTTTTTTAGGCAAGGCTCAAAGGACAAACCCACCTCCATAGACAACCCAAGGATAAAAAAACTAAAGGTAATGCTACTCAATGCCAGAAGTCTAAACCTCAAGATGCACACACTCGAGGCTCTCCTCAGTATGGAGAAAATCGATGTCTGTGCAGTAATAGAAACCTGGTTCAAGGCTCCTGTGACCAACCCAGCACTACCAGGTTATAACTCATACCATGCGTTTCGGCCCCAAAACTTGGACCGAAGCACAAAAGGACGGGAAGTATCTGTATTCATCAAAGATACCTACACCTCCATGTTAGTGGCACTGCACCAAGCATCGGAAACCATCCATGTGCAACTAACACTGGGCAAAACTGCCTTTCAGTTTGTAGCCTGCTACAGAACACCCTCCCTATTACAGAAACCCCACTTGGCATTCCTCAGAACACTGGAGAATATGAAGGTCTCTCCAAACACTATGTTATTGGGTGACTTCAACTACCCAAACATGGACTGGGAAAACTACTCAAGCCCAAACACCCTCGCCCAAAGGTTCCTTGAATTTATAAACTCTAATGCAATGGAACAACTGGTCACCACTCCCACAAGAGGGAACAACATATTGGACCTGGTCATCATCAACATGGGGACTCTATGTTCCACACCAGACATAAACCCCTCAGACCATAAACAAATTTCCCTGGACATCCATATCCCGTCCCCACCCCCAGCCAAGGAAATCACTGTAAAGAATTTCTTAAAAGCCAAATTTGCACTTCTCAAGACTGAAGTGGAATCCTTCAAAGCCCCTGGGCCAGAGGATAATACAGCCCAGTCTACAGATTCCTTTACAAATGCATTCTATGAGCACTTGCAGGAATGCATGGATCGTGCTATCCCAAATAAAACCAAGACTCACTCCTCCAAAAATGGTCTGGTGGACCTCGGCCATAAATAAGCTATACAACAGAAGGAGGAAGCTACTACATGACAGAGTAAAATCCCAAAAAGGGAAGGCATCTCTGATCAGTATTAGCAAGAAACTTTTATCCCTCATAAAATCATCAAAGGCCAGTTTCGAAAGAAAAATTGCCCTAGACACTAAAGATAATCACAAGGCCTTCTTTAGTTATGTCAGGAACATGGGTGGTAACTCCCAGATATGCTCCGAATTGTTGCATAAGGGTACAAAATATACCGAACTTACAGACATAGCCAACATGCTGGCAGAGAGATTCAGTGCAAACTCCCCCCCTTCCTCCCCAAAGGAGCAAATGCCTATCCCTACTGAATGTAACCTCCCTGACATCACAGATGCACAGGTGAAAGCTGCCCTCTCCAAAGCAAAAGAAATCACATTTCTTTAATTATTTTTTTAAATAATTTCAGTAATCTTAGATTTTGATAGATTTGTATTCCTTTATTTTCCTTCCTAATAATATTATCTATAACTTATTACCCCTTCCTTGCTTAAGTATAGGTAAGATTACAGAAAATTTCCACAAGGGAGGAATTATTTTGCCATTCTGAATTATCCTGAAAATGCTGCCTAGTAATTATAAAATATTTAATGGAAGCAGACTATATAATTCTATACTTAAACCATCTAACCCTAGAGTTTTACTATTTCCCTTTTTTAAAGCTTCTTTAACTTCAGTTAGGGTAAATGTTTATTCAAGAGAAGTATTTGTTCATTATTAAGTCTATTAGTAACATTTTTCTTTAAATACTTATCAGTTTGCAATCAGCAAGATTATTATTTTTATCTTTATTAAAATAATCATGATTTTTTTTAAATATTAAGCATTTCCTCTTTGTCTGAAATAAGTTTGCTAGTGTGAGGATTTCAGATGTTATTGATGTGTGCCTTTTTTGCTTAATATCTTACTTCTATTAGCTCATCTATGAAGATTTCTTGAAGTCATTGAATAACTGTGAAATTTTATTTTTTTAAAGCTGTCTCCACTTTATGGGTTAACATTGTTTGATATTTTGTCATTATTTTTAATGATTTCAGTATTGTCTAATTTCTTTGTCTATTGTTCAGACCTTGCTTTATGTATTTAATCTTGTATTAATAAAACTCTTTATCCCACTCTTTCATATTATTCCTAGCTCATATTCCCATTCTATCTTTAATATGCATTTTAAAGAATCCCAAATAATCACTTTGACCTGACCATCATCTTTCAAAGATAAAAACATATTGATTTGTTCCTTAAGGTAACTCTTAAATTATTTTCATTTCATCATATATACTGGAATTCCATAAATAATCTGAAATGTCCTTGTATTCATTAATGTATTAATACATAGTACATTATGATTAGATAAAGGACAATGAATAGTCTTAAAATAATTCACTTTGTTAAGTATAGCTGTACAGGCATAAATTCTGTTAATTTTAGTTTGCTTCCCATATGCATAAAAATAATGGGTGAAGAACAATGACTATTTCAGGGATCCAGTAAAAATTAGCTAGTGTATAGAGTCTGCCATTATGTCATTATGTTTAATTACTACAAAGGTATACATTGCTTTGGGAATATTAATGGATTCCATGACCCTGGACATTTCAGAAGGTTTTCTACAAATTATAGCAGTTCCTCTACTCTTTGTCTTAAAAGAAGCAGATGATAGCATTTTGTAACCCAAGTTATTTGAATAGTGTATATCTTTATCAGGTGGGTCTCTTGCAAGAATATAATGCCTCCTCTATTTCATTTTAGATATTTTATTAATGATTTTATTTTATTGCCATTATTTAATCCATTTACATTAATAGATAATAGATTAATGGACGGAATGGGAAACTTCTTAGATGGAGTTTAGCTTTGCAGTCCTATAACATGACTACCCAACATCACTGTGGTAGTGCCAATAGTAATGTGGATGGATTATCTAGAATGGGTATGAGATAATGTACAAAATGACTGCACCCTTGTCTCAAGCTGCATTTCTTGAGGGATACCTACAGAAAGAAAATGTACTTGAGGGTCTGGGGGGGTGGGGGGCAGTCAAACGTGATGCCAGGCTGAAAATGAATGTAAGTGAAATATGCTTATGCCAGGCTGAATATTCTGGCATGTCAATTTGGCATGTTGATTTGCAATGTATATGTCACTTAGTAAACACTTTTGTTTGTCTAAATGTTAAAGGACAGAGGAAGGTGCTAGTTCTCAGTCAGGATGGCACCTTCTTCAAAGAAAACAAAAATGAAACAGCATTGTAATGCAAGTGTGAAGATAGATGAAGGCTGCCAGCCTAGCCAGATAGAATTTTGTAGATAATTCGGTCATTTGTAAATATTAATATAAGCCACAGACTTATTCTCTTAAATGGGAAAAAATTGTGTTAAATGTGGAACTGCAAAAATGTAACAACAGTGCACTCTGCTGTAACAAAGCTGACAAGTCAATTCTTTGATGTCAAAACTCAGAGCCAATATGTCTGGATGAAGGAATTCTTTATATTGTTTTGAAGCCAGAGTTAATGTCTAGAATTTGCATATATAATTTCTTTTATTGCCCTGGTTCCTGACCAGTTGCAAGATCAAAGGGTAAATTAAATCTTTATAAAAAAAAATTTAAACTTAAACGTGGTTTTTAAAATTTTAAAAGCAGAAAAAGGGAAGATTAGGATTTGTCAGCATCCAATCCCCGCTTTGCTGTTAATTTTTTTTTTAAATCTGTTTTTAAAATGCGGGAAATGGAAAATTACTAAGGGTTTTTGTGGGGAATTTTTTTTACGTTTTTTATGATTTCTCTTGGTTTTGGTTTTAAGCACATGAAAAAATTTTAACTTCATTTCTTTTTTTTTTTTAAATTTTTTAAATTTGGGGCGTTTTGGAGGGAAAAGCCTGTACAGAGAATTGTGAAGTAAACCCCTAAAAATAGTTTTCTTTACAACTTCCTTTGGTTTAAAAATTTGACGAGTAAGGAACCCACTAAGGGCCTTTGGTGTTTAAAAATATTGTGGGGGGTATATTTTATCTTTCGGGGAAAAGGGGCCACTGGAAATTGAGTTGGGGTTCTTGTTTTGAAAACGATCCAAAGTTTGTGTTTAGCTATTGGGGGGCAAAAGAGGTTACAAGAAGGTGTGGATTTTGTTGATGGCTGAACTCTGGTATACTTCCCGGGGGGGACTTTTTGGGGATATAAAAAAAAGAGATGATGTGATTCTGTGGTCTTTTTTTGTGAATTTATTACCCTTTTTAGGACCCCCTCATGGCATTAGGGGGAGGATTAGGTTTTTTCGGGGAAATGAAACCCCAAAGGGGGGTATGTTTTTAAAATTTTTGGGTGCAATTAAAAAAAATATTAAGGTTTAAAAAAAACTTTTTTTATTTGGAACGGGTTTATACCTTTAATTTGGTTTTAAAAATTTAATTTAAAAAAGGTTTAGATGTGGTTGGTTTGCGGAATCTTCTTTAGTAAAATTTAAAAGTCTTTTGGGTCACACTTTGAGAGTTAATGGAAATTAGAATTAGATTTTTTTTTTTTTAAATCTTCAAATTTTTTTAGGTCTTTTTTTTCCAGGAAATTTATTTTTTTTTGTATTTACCCTTTTTTTTTAATTTAAGTAAAAATTTTTAATTTTTTTTTACTTTGTGGGGATTTATTTGACAAGGCTTTTAGCATTGTGGCTTGTAGGAATCATTCAATTGGTAAAAATTTAAAGGGCATTTTTCCAAATTTTTTGGGAACTCTTGTGAAAGGTATCTGGAAAATAAAGGAAGCGGTAACGGAATTTTTACTTTTTGGGTGGTAAATACATGGCCCAAAAAACTAGTAAATTTTTCAGATTTAAATTTTCTTGTCTTTGGGAAAAAAATAATTTTTGTTGAAAATTACATAACAGGGGGGTTATGGGAGCAGGTGGGTTTAAGTGCAGTTCACCCAAATTTTGGGGTGGGAGGGGGGGAATTTTCCCCAAATACAAATTTCATCTTACCAATTGTATTTTTGGTTATTCATTGAAAACGGAAAAGTCTTTTTCACATTTATTTTTTGAAGGGGCCCAAATCTACCTGTTTTAAATGTTAGAAATTTTTAAAATTTTTTGATTCCCCTTTTTCAACAGTTGCACATTAAATAGCAAGAACTTTTTTGATGCAATGGGGGGGGACAGTGCAGTTAACTGCACAAAATTTCGGGAAAGGTTTGCCTCTTTAAAAAAAAAGTTAAAAATCTTACCAGTTCAGGATAAAGGTTGTTTTTCTTTAAACATTTGAATTTACTTTTAATTATTTTTTGAAGGGCATTTTTTGGGATAAAGTTGAAAATTAACTTCCCCAAAGGAAAAAAAGTGAAATTGAAATTAAAAAAGATAAGCATGAAGAAATTTTTTAATTAAATAATCAGTGCTTAATAATTGCTGAATTTTTTTGAAAAGGCATGTGTTTTAAATGGGGGGCATTTCAACCTAATTAACACATGGCCCATTTTCAACAATTGGAAATTTATTTTAAATTTGAAGTGCAAAATAGTTTTGATAAAATTAAATTTTTGGCTTCCTCGGAAATAGTTCTTTTTAATTTTAAAAAATTAAATATGTCATTGGAAAAAAATTTATTAATTTAAATTTATTTTCAGTTTAATTTATTTTAAATTTGTTTTAAATAGGCAAAAAAAGAATTTAATGAAAAACCCGGGCATATTTTAAAATTAAGGAAAATGTCCCTTTTTAAACAAACTTTTGTCCAAGTTTCTGTTTGAAACCTTGCCTAAAACTAAGTAAATGGATTAACAATTTATTAGTTTTTAGGGCCCCAAAAAAGTTTAGGATATACAATTTATAAATGTCAACAGTCCCCCCTTTTCTTTAAACTTTTTCTTCATTTCAAAACATTAAAAGTTTTCCCATAAAAAAAGGCAATTCTAAAATAACTAGAATATTTACAAATAGATAAAATTCGATCAAAAACTTTAATGCCAAAGTTTGTTTTGGGGGAAACATGATGAATCTATAGAAATTGTTTTATGAAAATAATTATTGAATGAAAGGGGCTAGTGGGTTAAAAATAAAAAATTCTATAAACTTTAGGCTTGTTTAAATTTTTCCAAAAAATGTTTTCAATTAAACTGTAAAAACAACTGAATTTGTTTTGTCTTTTTTTCGACTTTAATATGGAACATTTCAGGTGAATTCTTTGGGAAAACACAATTTACTCAATGCATGATTTTGTTATTGCTTTGAAGTATGGTCTTTGTTTTATAATAAAAAAAATTTTTTTTTGCGAAAGTAGTTGAAGACATTTCTTTTAAAAAATAACAAGGTTCTTATTATCTTTTGAAAGGAAATTTCCAAAAAATTGTTTTATGTTAACGAAAGCCTAAATAAAATTTGTGTTTCCCCAAACAACCGTTTATAAGGGTTTAAGCAGGGAGAGGTAACCTATCCTCAAGCAAAAATATTTTAAAACTGGAGCCTGTTTCGGTGCTAAGGTTTTTTTGCCAGTATGATTATAAAAAAAACCCTGTCTTGTAGTTAAGCAAGTATAAGTCAGGAAAATTACCCCAAAAAAAAATTTTCAATTTGGTGGTTAATTTGTACACATGGGGCGAACAAATAAAAACTGCTTTTTTTTTTTATTAGCCTGTTTATACAAAGCTGGGGGGATGAAAATTTAAGCATTGTCATGAGGGGTTAATATGTCTACGGGTTTTTTTAAAAATTTAAGCAATCTAGTTTTTCAGAAAATATTCTGTATTTTTTTTTAGCTAAGGTAAAAGGGTCATATAAAAAAAATTGCCCCCCTTTAACGACAAGGAAAATTTTTGTTGGGATTATTTTTATCTAGACATAATTTTTTTTCGGGCAAAAATAAAACATCAAAATGTTTTTTAAATTTATAAAAAAATTATTAAAAATATAATATAAAATTATTTAATAATTTTAAATAAATTTTAAATTTTACAAAATTCCCTTTTAACAAATCCAAAGGTGAAAAATTTGTTTTTAAAGGTTAAGTTTATAAAAAGCTCCCAATATTTTGAATGTTTCAACTTAAATGAAACAGTTTTTTTTGCTTTTTTCTTAACATGTCTAAAAATCCTTAAAGTGGTCTAAAACTTTTGGGTTGTATATTTTTTAATTTTTAAATAAATATAAAATTTTAAATATAATATTTTTTAAAATAAAAGGGGGAAATAAATTGCATTCAAAAAACCCAAAAAAAAGCCACCTGATTTCTGACATAAGAATTTACCCTGGGAACCTTTTATAAAAAAATGGGTTTTCCCCCCAAAAACTTTAAGGCCCTTAAAAAATGGATCATTTCACCAACCCTTTTTCTTTTAGTGGTGATTTCTTGTAACTTTAAATTGTCTATTGGAAAAATTTCTTAAAAAAAAATAGTGAAAAATAACTTAGGCACGGGATTCTAAGAGATTTATTTGCTTAAATTTTGAATTGGAAATCAATTGTAAATTGGTATATGCTTTCTGTTAAAAAGTCCCCTTTTCCAGGACCCCCCTTTTTCCCCGGGTTTATAAAACCCAATTTCCCAAAAACGCCCCTCCCTTTTTTTTTTATTAAATTTGGGAAAAATTTATTAATATTTTTAGAAAATTTTTATTTCCCCCAGTAATCTTATCAAAAATTTTTTTTTAAGGCTTTGATTTTAAGCTTTTTCAGGTCACATAATTCTTAAGGGGGTAATTTTTATTTTTCCTTTTAAGGTTTTTTATCGGTTTTTAAATTTTAAAAAAATGGGGTTTTTTCCCTTTTTTATTTTATAATTTTGGTACGGCGATCCCCTTTTGGGGTTTGTTTTATTTTTACAGGGGGTTTTGCCCCTTTTTTTTACAGTTACTTAAAATTCGAAAAAAAAAACATATAAAAGAAAACTTTGAATCTTAAAGAATCAACAAAAAAAAGTGGCCTTGGTATTTAAAAGAAATTTGGTACCCCCAAAAAAAAAAGTTTAAAATTGCTTTAATTTTATTCTAATTTTTTTAATTTAAATGAAAGGTTTTAAATTTTTAAAATTTTAAGTGGAATTGTTAATTTTAGTTTTTTGTTAAAATTTTTTAGTATGCCGAACAAAAAAATTTTTAGTTGTTTTTTAAGAAAAAGAAAGGGGGGTTTATTTTAAAAAGGTGTTTAGAAGTAAAAAAAAAATTTAAAAAAAAATGTTTTGGGAGGGAAAAAAAATTTGGAATTGTAGGGTTTGGTTTGGGAATTTAAGGGGTTAATTAGGTTAGGGTTAGGGGGGGTTAAGGTAGGGGAATTAGTAATTTGGGGGGGTTAAATGGTTTTTTTAAAGGGCAGGGTGGATTATTTAGTTTGGGGGGTAAGTTTTAATAATTAATACTTACACCTTATTATTTGGGAATAATTGCTCAGGTGGTTTGAAAAATTTGGTTATTAAAATTTAGTTTATTAAATAGGGTTTTTTATGAGTATTTTTATTTATTTTTTTAGGATTTCTTTGGGGGGGGAAACTTGACTTGATTTTAAATTTATTTTGGGGCTTAGTCATTTTTTATAAATTTTCCCAAAGTTTTTAAATAAATTTTTTAATATCCCCCCGAAAGTAATATTCAATAATTATGATTAAAGCTGAAAAACTTTAAAATTTCACTCACCCAAAAATTTTTTTTCCCCCCAAAAAAAATGCTCCAGTGTTTTGCATTTTCTCATTAAAAATTTCTTTTTTCAAACTAAGATTTTAATTGGGCAAAATTCTAGTTATATTCCACAAAAATTCCCTTAAAAAAAGTGCCCAACGTTTAAACCGTTTTTTTATTTCACTTTGAGTCACCAACTTTTTTAAAAGTTAAAGTTTTACCTAAAATTTAATTTTATTTCATATAAATTGGAAAAGTTTCTTTCTCTATATTTCCTAAACCGGGGGGTTTACTGTTGATTTATACGCAAAAGGGTCCTTTTTTTTCCCCTATTTTCTGTAACCCTGCTTTTCCTTTTGAGGGTTTCCTACATTCCAAAACTTTAGGTATTTTTAAATTTGGGCCAATTTTTATAAGGGAAGTCAATGGGGGGGGCACCCCCCAACATGTAAAGGTTTAAAATTTACTGTTAAATGAATCCCAATTAGGGGAAAATTAGAGGGAGGGATCCTTCAGAAATTTTATATTTTTTAAGGGGGGTACATTTTCTGTTTCTTTATAATTTATAAATTATTAATTTCTTATGGTTTAAATTAACTTAAAAGATTCACCTTTTTAAAAATTTTTCAAAAAAAATTTTAATTAGTTTTCCCTTTTGAAAGAATACCATAATACTTCCATTTTTTTAATAAATTTTTAACAGTTCGGGTTTTTTAAATCAAAGGGGAGGGGAAGGGGAAAAAAATTTCATTTCAATTTGGGGTTTTTAAAATTTTTTTAATGTTTTAAAATTACAAAAAAACAAAACAAAAACCCAAAAAAAAACCAAAAAAAACATATTTTGTTTATATATTTATAAGTTTATAAAATTTAATAATTATTTAATGGTTTTCCATTCTTTATAATTTATTAATTAATAATTAATTTTGTAATGGATTTTTTCCTAATAATAATTATACTTATAACCTTTTTCTTAAAAAGTTTTTTTTTAAAAATTTTAAAGAGAAGAAATTTTTTTTTTCCCTTTAAAATTTTTGGAATTTTAAAAATTAAGAAAATAAAAATAAAACCCCAAAAAACCCCAACCCAACCCCCCCCCCCCAAAACCCCCAAACCCCCAAAAAAAGAAAAAACAAAAAAACCCACAAAACCAAAAAAACCCCCAAAAACCCCAACAAAAAACACAAAATAAATTTTTTAAAAAAAAAAAAATTTTTAAAAAATAACATTCCAAAAAGTTAAAAAAAATTGTTTTTTAAAAAATCAATTTTTAATTATTTTTTTTTTTTAAAAATTTTAAATCTTGAAAAATTTGATTTTTTTTTTTTTCCTTTAATAATTTAATTAATTTTACCTTTCCCTTTATGGTAAATTAAAAAAATTTCCAAAAAATTTTTTTGTATTCTAATTTCCCAAAAAAATGTTGCTTTAATTATAAAATTTTAAAAAACTTTAAAATTCATCTTAAAAAATTAAACCCTAGTTTTATTTTTCCCCTTTTTAATTCTTTAATTCTTTAAATGGTTTTTTCCAAAATATTTGCACTTTAATCTTTAGTAATTTTTTTTTTTTTAAAGTAACCCAAAATTTTTTTTATTTTTTTTAAAAAAATTGATTTTTAAAAATTTAAATTTCCTTGTTTAAAATAAGTTTTATTAGGTTTCGTGTTATTAGGCCTTTTGCTTAAATTTACTTTTAGTAACTGTAAAGTTTTCTTAATTTTGTCTTGAAATTTTATTTTTAAACTGCTATTTTGGGTTAAATTTTTGTTTTTTTGTTTTATTTTAATATTTCATTTTGTTAATTTTTTTTCATTTTTAACCCTTGTTTTTGTTTTTAAATTTTGTTTTTCAAAACCATCCCCCCTTTTCATTTTTTCCATATTTTCCCCTTCTATTTTTTAAACTTTTTATAAATCCCAAATAACATTTCCTACCTTTTTTAAAGAAAAAAATTTTGATTTTTTCCAAGGGAAATTAAAAATTTATTTTTTTTATCTTATATGGTTCCCTAAAAATCTAAATGTCCTTTATTCATTAATTATTAAAAATATATGGATTAAAAAACCAAAATAAATTTAAAAAAATTTAGTTAATTAACGGAGGAAAACCCCTTTTAATTTTAGTTTGCCCCCATATGCAAAAAATTGGGTGGCAATATTTTTTCCGGGATAAAAAAAAATTGTATGTAAAGCCTGCCTTTGTCTTTTTTTTAATTAAAAAAAAGGATACTTCAAAATTTTAAATGGTTCCCTAAGGTTTTTAGTAGCTAAATTTATGTAGTTTTATTTTTGGGCACGAATTTTCTAAAAATTCATTTTCCCCTTTTGAAAAAAAAGGAAAGTTTTTTTGTCCCCCAATTTTTGTGTTAATTTTACAGGGGGTTTTAAAGTCAAATGCCCTTTTTCAAGAAATTAAGTTTTTTTTTTTATTGTTTATTTAATTTTTAAAAATTTAGAAATATTTTTGGGAGGAATAAATTTTTAAAGGGGATTTATTTAGCCAAACTGCTAAAATTTTGGTGTAATGAATGCAAATTTACAAAGGGGTTGGGAAAAACAAAAAACTCCCCCCCTTGTTCAACTCACGAATCCTAAGAAAAAAAATTCTTTGGTTTTAGGGGGAGTAAAGTGATCCAGGTAAAATTTAATGTTGCTTTGCCGGGTAAAATTTTTGGATTAATTTGAATGTTGAGAATTTATATTATTTATAAACATTTTGTTTTTAAAATTTAAAAGGGACAGAGGAATGAGACATGGGAGGCATTTTTAAAAGAAAACAAAAAAAACAGCATTTAATGAATTTAAAATGGGGAAGGTCCCCCCTAGAATAGTTTTTTGAAAAATTTGTCATTTGTTTTTTAAGAAAGATTTTTTTTTAAATATAAAAAGGTTTTGTGGCAAAAAAATTAAAACGGGCACTTGGGTAAAAAGCTAAATTCTTTTTATTAAAATAACCTAGCGGGTGGGTTTTTAGTTTTTAAGCCAGATTAATGGCTGAATTTGTGAAAATTTCACCCCTGCTTCCTGCCATTTCAAAAAAAGGGATATTAATTGAAGTTTTTAGGGGGGGAACCAAAAAAAAATTTTAACTGAAAAAATAGGGGTTTGTGATTTTTAAAAAAACAAAAGTGGGAAGGCACCTTTTGAGAACCCCAAAATCCAGATTCTGTGTGTAATTTTTTTTAAATGTTTTTTGCAGTACTAAAAAAAAGGAAAACAAGGGGTTTTTTGGAGGAGTTTTTTTTTAAGTTTATTTTTTTTTCTCTTGGCCTAGCTTTATGACTGGAGAAGAAGAGCTTGATTTTTTTTATTTTTTTCTTTTTTAAAATTTGTGGGGTTTTTTTAAATTTTTAAGCCTAAAAATAATTGAGTTTTAAGGTTTGTCCGCCATCCAAATAACCCGGTTTTCATAATTTCTTTGGAAATTTTTGCAATAGAATTTGGAACCCCCTTTTAAGGGTTTGAGACATTTTGTGGGGGGTGGCAGTGTTTTACCTTGGGGGGGTCAAGGGGGGAAATTCCATTGGGATTGTTTTTGGGTTGATCTTTTATTCTGTTGGGGTTACTATTTGGGGAGGGAAAAAAACATGGTTAAAGGGAAAAGGGTGTTGGATTTTTAGTTGCCCCTGGTGATCTATATAGTTTTTTGGGGGCCCAAAAAAGGGGAGAAACCCCCCCAATATTGATTTGGGTTCTTTTTATTTTTTTTATTTATTACCCTTCCCCCTTATGGGGGCCCCTTGGATTAATGGGGAAGGCTTTTGATTGGGGGAGTGCAGGGATCCACAAGGGTACAAATTTTTAAGCCATTTTGGGTGCTTGGAAAACTTGTGAAGGGTTAACAAACTTTTTAGGGGGGGAGTACTGGTTTTGCCCTTTGGGTTTTGGATAAAATTGCAAAAAAAAATTTTATGAGAATCGGCTTCTGGAATTTTTTTAGGGAAAATTTGTCATTTTTTAAACATACTTTGTAGGTTAATGGAAAAGTCTGGAGAGTTGTTTCTGAATGACAATTTGAGTTTTTAATTTTTTGAGTGAACCTTTAAAATTTTTTTAGCTATTTCTTTTTTTTTAAAGTAAAAATTTTTTAAATTTCTTTATTATTGGGCTGGTAAAGAAAATCTTTACATTGTGGTTGTGACGGGTCTCATTCATACTTAGGAATCAAATGAAAGGGGTCATGTCTTAAACTTTTGGAAACTCGGGGAAAAATCTAATAAAAAAATAAGAATGCAGGAACTTTTTCTTTTTTCAGGGGGGAAAAGTATATGGGCCCAGGAAAATTGTGGAATGGGGTTCACACCTTTAAAGTATCATTTCAAGTAAAAAAATTTTGTTGGGGGGGGTTAATAACAGGGGGTTCATAAACGGGTTTCTTTAAAAGGCATCTTTTTGGGTTAGGTTGGAAAACTTTCCCCAGGAAAGAACCCCTTACTCAGTGCCAATTTGTTTTTTCGGATTACAGAAAAAATGGAAAAGTTTTAAATTTTATGGGGTTAAGGGTCCTAAAAAATTTTTAAAAAAATGTTCTAAATGGGAAAAATCTTTTGGTTTTCCCAGGTGCAATTCTTATTTTTCTTTTTAGAAATAGAAATTTTTCCCTGATCATGATGGGGGGGGATTAGGATTAACTAATTTTGCAGGAAATTTTTAATATTTTATAAAAAGTTAAAATTTGGGTTCTGTAAATGGTTGATTTAATTTAATAATTTGTTTCATTTATAGATAATTTTTTTTTTAATCTTTTTCAGGGCTTAAATTTGCAAATATCCTTAAAAGGAAAAAAGAAAGATGAATATTCAATTGAAAATGAAAAGCAAAACCCAAATAATTTTTGGAAAAAATGTGACACATTAAAATTGCAAACCATAGTTTCTAAAAGGAGGGCTTCCTAAATAAGGGGTTTTTTTATTACCATTTTTTCCCAAGGTCTGGGGCCAAAAAAAGGGTTTTCTGAAATAAAAAATAAAATTTTCATTCAGTCCTCTAAATCTTAAAATTGGTTTTATTTTTAAGTTTCAAAAATTAAAATTGTTTTAAAAAAGGAAGATTTAACCCCCTTTGGTGAAATATTTAATTTTAATTTTAAATAATTACTGATGCATTTAAGTAAAAGTTTTCCTTTAAACTTATTTTCAGGGGTTAATTTATTGTGTAATGAAGTGTAAATATTATAAAGTTTTCAAGAAAAAATTTGAAAAATATAAAAATTAAACCAAATGTCACATTTTCAAAAATCTCCATGCCTATTTCAAAATTTAAAAGGGCCTTCCCAAAAACTGTAAATGGATTAAACATTTATTCAGTTTCTTATGGAAATCATTTCGGACCATAAAATACTTAATATGTAAATTTCATCCCTTGATTCTTTAAATATTGTATATTCAGTTTAAATAAAATTTAAATTTTTTCCCCCAAAAGAAAAAAACCAGACAGATTATAAATAAGCTAAAATTTTAAAAATATTAAAAATATTTATGGAAAATTTAAATTCCAAATTTTTTGAAAAAACTAGTACTTTTAAAACTAATAAATTGTGGTTTAAACAAATTTTTTAAGTTTTTAAAGGGGAAATTTTGGGTTTGAATTAAAATCATAAAAGCCATATTTTTAAAAATTTTTAAAAATGTCCTTTAATTAAAAAATTGCAGACTGCTACTTTGAAGCATTTTTTGAAATTTTTAATTGGAACATTTACAGATAAGAAAACCCCAATACCTTTAAGAAGCATGATTTTATTTTGTTGAATTGAAAGGGCAGAAAATGAAAATTAACATTTATGCAAAAAATATTAAGCATTCATTTATTAAAAAAAAGGTTTTAATTTAAAATTTTTAAGCTTTGTATAGGTTTCCAAAACTAAATGTTTTACAGTTTTTTTTAAAACCAAATGAAGATTAGGGTTTTGGGGTCTCCAATAACCCTGTTTTTTTTCAAGCAGGAACCATAATTGCCATATAAGAAAAAAATTTCCTTACAACTGGAAGTACTTTGTAGGATAAGGTTTATTTTTCCAGTACTCTACTTCTAAAAAAAGGCTTTGTTTAAATGTTAAAAGTCTCAAAACAGGAGCTCCTTACTTTTTTTGGTAAAAAGTGATTTCCCAATTTTTGGTTTTAATTTGTCAACGGGGAAAAAAAATAAATGAAACTTTCCCCTTTTTTTTTTATTGCCAGACTACCGTTTAGTAAAGCTGAGGGTTAAACTTTAATATTTAAGATTTAAATTTTTCTACACCAGTATTGGCGGGTGTTTTAAACCCATATTAAAGACATAATTGTAGCGCAAGATAACCTCATTTTTTTATTTATAAAATATAAATATATAAAGAAAAACATGTTAAAAAATGGAAATCTAGTAGGGAAGTTTTACCGAAATCATCTTTTTTCTGTGAAAATTTAAAAAGGTCTCCAAATGTTATTTTAAATTGCTTCAAGAGGGGGATTAAAAAATGGGTAAAAAAAAGTGATTTCTGACCCTTTAAAAAATGCTAAATGTGTCATTTGTGATTTTAAAGAAAACCTAATTGAACAATTGTTTTTAAATTAATTTTGGGGTGAAAAACACCCCAATATTTTGAAGATTTACAACATAAATGAAACATCATTTATTTTGTTTGGGTTTTAATTAAATAATCTGTAACATCCACTTATAACTGAACCTAAAAATAGAATTATTAAAAATTTTAAAAAAAATTTTTTTAAATTTTAAATATTTAAAAATTTTAAAATTTTTTTTTATTAATTGTTTAAACTTAATAAATTGTAATCCATAAAAAGGGCCCTATGTATTCTCATGAAAATTTTAATTAGGCCCCTGGAACTTTTAGTTTAATAAAAAGGGGTTTCCCCTTAAGTAAATTTAGTGTGCTAAATAAAGGTGGTTTTGTGGCCAATTAAAATGGGCCCTTGTCGGGTTTTTTGGGAATTTGGGGAACCCTTCTTTGGAATAAGGGGGTTTTAAAAATTTAAAAAAACCGCGTTTCTTGGGTTCATAAACATTATATTTTGAAAAAACTCGTTTTAAGATAATTAGAAAATATTTGGGATCTCAAGATTTAAACAAGAAAAAAAAAAACCCCTTTTACCAGTACCCCCTTTTCCAGGCTATAAAATAGGCTACCCCCAAAACAGCCCAAACCTCCCTTTTTCTTTATTAAATTGTTAAATTAATTCTATTTTAGTTTAATTTATTTCCCCTTTTGTTTTCCTTCTAGAATTTTTTTTTAAAAATTTTTTGTTTTTTGGGAAAGTGTCTTTAAGAGGAATTTTTATTTTGGGGTTTTTTAAAAAATTTTTATCAGGCAAATGGAAAAAAATGGGGGTTTTTTTTTAGTCAGGGTGGCTTGGTATAACCATATTTTTTTGTGGGGAAAAAAATTTTTTTATTTTTAAGTTTGTTTTTTGGGTTTGTTTTAATGATTAAATTTTTAAAAAAAAAAAGAAGAAATGTTAAGTATTGTTGGAAAAATTGTTTTAACTTTAAGAAAAAGAAAGACTTGGCTTGTAGCCTTTAAGGATTCCAAAAATTTTTAAATATGCAAGATTTTTTTTAAATTTTTTAGTTTTTATTTAAAAAGTTAAATTTTTTTAAAATGTAGGAATTGTTAATTTTTTTTGAAAATTTTTGTACGGGTTAAAACTTTTTTGTTGTTTGGTTTTCAGTAAAGGTGGGGGTCATTTCAGAATGTTTACTTTTTGTAAACCCCAAACACTTTAAAAACCGAAAAACATGATTTTGGGAGAAGAAACCCAAAATTAACCTATTTTCTTTTTATCCCAAAATAATTTATTTACGGCCATTAGGGGGGGGTTGGGTAAGCGGGGAATTTGTAATTTTTTAATTGAAGTAATTTTTTAATGATTTTGGATTAATTTTTTGGGGTTTACTTCAAGGAATTCAATTTAAACCCCTTAGGGTTAGGGGGGTTAAAATTATCTTGGTTATGAATTTTTATTATTAAAGTAAAGTTTATTAAATATTTTTTATGTAGATTGGAAGTTTTTTTGGGGTATATATTCGGGTGGTGGGTGGGAAAATTTGTGGCATTTTAATTTCAGGAGGTTTCGTATTTTGGTTAGGTTTGTGGGACGATTTTTAAAATCATGTTTTTAACCCCAAAAGGGGAATTTTCATTAGTTTTTTGGTTAGTTAAAGAAAAATCCCAAACCCCCTTAAAATTAAAATTTTTATCCCAATATACATTTTTTTTTCAATAAAAAAAGTCCAGTCCTTTTCTCTTTCTCATTCCAACAAAAAAATTTTTTTTAAAAACTTGAATATTAAGGGGTAAAAACACATTAAATTAATAAATTTTTTCCCATTATCTTGAAGATTCGCTAACTTTTTAACCCCAAAAATTTTTATTTTTCACTTTTGGGTCAAATTTTATCTAAAAAGTTAAAAGCCCCCAAAAATTAATTTAAAATTATAAAGTTACAATTTTTTATTTAATTATTTCCCATAAAAGGGGGTTTAGCTGGGATTTCCCTCAAGGAATTTTTTACCGGTGAGGGTTTGTTAATCAGTTTCCCTTATTGATGGGTTTTTAATTAAAATATCTATGGTTCCCTCAAAATTTCCCTGGGTTTATAAGTAAGATAACTGGGGCAGGGTCCCCCCCCAAACGGTAAACCTTTTTCAAAATTTGTATGTTAAAGGGAACCCCCAAATTTGGGGGAAAATTATAGGAGGGAATTACATTTCATTTTTTTAATTTGGGGGCAGTTTTTTTTCTTTACCAAACCACACACAAACACAAAAAACCAAAAATTGAATTTAAAAATTTTATTAAAATTTTTAACTTACTTTTTTTAAAAAATATTAATAAATCCATTTTTTTAAAAAATTTTTAAAATTTTAATTTTTTTAAATCTGAATTGAATCCCAAATTTCTTTCTATTAATATTTTATAACTTTTTCTTTTTTTTTTAAGAATTTTTTTATAAAAAATCAAAGGAAATAATTTCCCTTAAAAAATTTTATTAAAATAAAAATTGACAATTTTATTTATCTAATAATTTTTAAAGTTTATATTCCTTTAATTTTTCCTTGTAGATAAGGGTTTATTCAGAGAAAATGGTTAACTTTTTAGCATGGGAAAAGATTTTCTTTGGGGAAGCAATAATTATTTTAAAACCCTTTTTTTAAAAATCTAGTTTTTAAAATTAAGCAATTCATTTTTTATTTTCCTTAAAATTTTTCAGATTTAAAAAATTGTGCTCCCCAAAAACCCCCCCAAAAAACCCCCAACAAAAAACCCCAAAACCAAAAAACCCCCAAAAATTTTTAATTTCATTTTAAAAAGTAACATTTAAAATTTAAAAAAAATTATTTTTAATAAAAAATCAATTTTTAATTTTTTTTTTTAATTTTAATAATTTAATCTTGATAAATTTTTTTCCTTTATTTTTTCCAAATAATATTTTTTAAAACTTTTATTTCCTTTTAAGAAAAATTTAAAAACTTTAAAAAGGAAATTATTTTTCATTTTAAAATTTAAAAAATGTTCTTAGTTTTTTAAAAAATATTTAATAACAATATATAATTCATAAAAAATCTAAGGGGCTTTATATTTTTTTAATTTTTTTTAACTTCTGTTAGAAAAAGGGACACAAATATTCTTAATTTTAATCATTGTAGTTTTTCTTTGAACAAATTTATTATTTTTTTTTTTTAAAAATAAATTTTTTTTTTAAAAAATTAACTTTTCCCAGGTCAAAATTTGCTAGTGTAGGTTTCAATTTATTTTTTTGGTTTTTTTTAAATTTACTTCTTTGAATTTATAAGTTTTCTTAAACTTTGAATCGTAAATTTTTTTTTTAAAGCGTCTCCATTTTTAATTAAATTTTTAATTTTGTCTTATTTTTAAGACAGTTTTGCTTTTTTTTTCATTTTGATTGTTTATTTTTAATTTGTTTTCAAAACTTTTTCCCCTTTTCATTTTATTTATTATTATTTATTTTAAATTGCATTTTAAAAACCCAAAAAACATTTATGAATATTTTAAAGAAAAAATTTTGATTTTTCCCTTAAGGAATTTAAAAATTTTTTTTTTTCTATAAAGGGAATTCCAAAATTTGAAATGCCTTGTATTCAAATGTTTTAAATAAAGGTATATATTAAAAACCCAAAACTTGTCAAAAATAATTTTTTGAAGATATTTCGGGAAAATTATTTTTTAGGCCCCCATATGCATAAAAATAAGGGGTAAGAAAATGTTTTTCGGGGTAAAAAAATTTGCATTTTAAATTGCCATTATTCATTTTTTAAATTCACGGTAACATTTTTGGGGAATTTAAGGACCAGAAGGAATTTCAGTAGATTTTCTCCAAAAAATTTTTTACTTTTTGGGACATTTAGTATTTTTCTAAAAAATTTAGCTTTTTTATTTTTTTTAAAAAAGGAAATGAAATTTTTAACCCAAGTTTTTAATGTGAAATGGGGGGTTTTAAAAACAAATCCCCCCTTTTTTTCTTTTTAAATTTTTTTTTAAATATTTTTTTTTTTGCCTTTTTTTTAACCAAATTAATGTTTGGAGAAGGGAAATTCTTGGGGGGTTTAGCTTTAGCCTAAAATGATAAAAATTCTTTATGCCTTTGCAGGGGAATCAAAGGGGGAAAATAATTCAAAAAGCTCCCCCCCTTTGCCGGGATTTTTAATATCGAAAAAAATTTACTTGTTTTTTGGGGCAGAAAGGATAGGCTAAAAGTGTTGAAAATCATCCGGGCAATTTCTGGAGTAATTTGGATTTTGTTTGCAATGTAATGATTTAAAAAATTTTTTTGCAAATTTAAAACAGAAATTTATTTCGTGGTGGATTTCTTAAAAAAAAACGATAAAAGATTGTTGAAGTTAAAAAATTAATACCAAAATAAATTTTTATTTTCTGTTTTGAAAAATTTTAATTAAGCCCAGATTTTTCCTTAAATGTAAAAAATTTTTAAAGGGGAACTCAAAAGTCCAGTCACTTTTGGTAAAAATGACAAGAAATTTTTTGACAAAACTAGGCCTAGCGGGATAAAATTCTTTATTGTTTTGAAGCCGGTTTAAGGCAAAGCTGAAATTTCTTTTTCCCGTTCCTGGTTAAAATAAAGGGTATTAATTGGGTTGTTCCCGGGGAACCGAAAAAAAAAACTGTAAGAGGGTCTGGTTTTAAATTTGCAAAAGTGAGCTTGACCTTTGTTTGGAACTAAAAGACGCAAGTTTTTTTTAAAACTGTGTTTCTCTAAAATGTGGAAAATAAAATTTCTAAGGGGTTTTTCTTATGGCTTTTTTAAGAAATTTTTTTAGTTTTTTGTGGCCGGCCGACAGCAGGTATAAAATTTGCTTATTTTTTTTTTTTAAATTTTTAACATTTTTAAATTTACCCCTTTTTTTTGTAGGTTTTAAGCCCTGGAATACTTGCAGATTGTATATTGTAAAACCCAAAAAGTTTGTGTTAGTAACTTGCTTTGGATTTATTGACATAAATTGGCATTTAAAGGGGCCTTTGAGCAGTGATAAAATTAGGGGGGTGGGGGGGTTTTTTTCGGGGGGGGGAAAAAGGGCCCAATCCCTGTCCCACCTTCCCCAATTTTTTGTTTATAAACTTTTTTATTTGTTTTTGTATACTTCAAAAAAACCACTGGTTGGACAGAGAAGGTGCTGGAGGTTTTAGCTTGCCTACTAGGCTGAGCTCTGGACCCTATAGCTGTTATTGGGGACCTGGAGAGAAAGGGAGAAACCAGCCCCAGACTGACTGTGATCTCTGTGTGCTCTATTTATTGTGTGTGTGTATTTATTATCCTTTCCCTATATGGATGGCCCTCACTGGCGTTAGAGGTGAGGATTGAGGCTCCTTGATTGCTGGGCCAGTGCACGGGGATCACAGCAAGGGTCACTGAAACTCTTTAAGACCTATTTTGGGTGCAATTAGAGATGAAACATATGTGAAGGTGTTGAGACAAACTCTTTTGTGATGGGTGTGGAGCTAGCTGGTTTATGACCTTGCTAGGACTTTGGCTATATAATTGTAATTTAACAAAAGGTTTAGTAGTAGTAAGTGTGGACTTGCTGTGAGATCTTCTGTTATGTGACAATTAAGTAGTCATTGTTAAAGGTACAGTACTTCATGTAGCAGTTAGATAGGAAACTTAGATAGCTGGAGTTAGATTGTTTCTGAATGCATTGTACTTTAATTTTCTCTGAGTGCTAACTTACTTTTATTTTATTATGTATTTATTTTACTTTCTTTATTATTTAAGTAAAAATCTGTTAAATTATCTTTACGTTATTGTGGCTGGTATTTATTTAGTACAAGTGCATGTATGCATTGTGGCTTAGCTGACAAGAGGATACTCATTCATACTTAGGAATAACAAACTGTAAGGGTCATGTCTTCGAGACTGCTTTGGCCAACTACTTGTGAAAGAGATACTAACTGGCAAAATCAGAGAATGCAGGTAACTGGAAGTTTTTGACTTTCTTCAGAGTGGTGAAAGTACTACTAGGCCCAGGAAGAAAGCTATGTGGAATGGGAGAATTCAGCAGCCTTCCCTGGAAATTGTATGCATGTGTGCATATGTGAAAAACAATACTTTGTGTGAAAGGCGGTTACAGTGAACAGAGGGGTTCATGGAGAGAGAGGTGTGGCTCTGTAAGTGAACAGTGTGCAGTCCAGTTTGGGTGTGGAGGTTGAAGACCTTAGTAGCACATATTCCCTCTGAGCTCTTAGTGCCAAGGTTTGTATTGTCTTGTATATTCTGATTATTCATTGAAAACAGCTGGTAACAGCAATTTAGTGGTTTTAGTGCATTGGTTTGGTTGGGTCCGGTGGTTGATATTCAAATGTTTCAAATGTTCAGTCAATGTATTAACTTTTTTTGTTCATCCCAGTCCTTGTTCATATTCTTAGTAGTTGCATACTTGGCAATATGCAGAGAGAACTACTTTATTCCTGACTGTGTGATGGAGGTATTCAGTGCACTTTACACTGCACATAATTGCATGGAATATGGTTTTGCACTACTATTAATACTAAAAAGTATACAAATCTTACCAGAGTTCAATGATAAATGGTTGTAGTTCATTGTAATACAGTTGTGTTCTACATTCCTACTCAGTTATAATATATTTTTCTGAATGGCATTCTTATCAGGGCTATAAACTGTTAGACAAACTATACACATTACAAAGGATAAAGAAAGATGCAATATCTACAAGTTGCACAAAGTAAGATCAAGCAATAACCAAGATACATTGTTGTAGATTACAAATGCAATGACAGCGCAGTTAATAAGGTATGCTAACTATAATTTCTGAAACAGGCATGTGTGCTTCCTAAAGTGAAGGGTTCATTTCATTACCTAGTTTGTTCCAAGAGTCTGGGGCCAATTCATAAAGTGATTTCTGATAAGTAAATAAAGTAAAATGGGTTCTGATTAACATGATGGCCTCATAACTTCTTAACAATTGAAAGAAATTTACTTTTAATTTGTTTGCAAGGAATGTCAAAATATGTTTGTAGATTAAATGTTGAAGATTTGAAGCTTCCTCTTGGTGAAATATGTTGACATTTTAGATTTTAAATAATAATACAATGATAGTCATTGGTAAGTAGAAAGTTGATTAACCTTTAAATCTTATTTTCAGTGGCTTGAATTATTGCTGTATTATGTTTAAGTAGTGAGGCAATGATGTGTAAAGTATATTCAATGAAACAATTTGCACAGGCACAACTATATAAAATTAAGGACCACAATGTGACACATTTTCAACAAATCTGCTTGCTAGTGCCAGTAGTTTCTAAGAATTTAGAAAGGCCTTGCCTAAAACTAAGTCAAACTGGATATAACACATTTGAGTTCAGTTTCTTAGCTGCTGCCAAATACAGTTTCATGGCACCTATACAATATCTATAATATGTACAATTCAGTAACCATCCCTGTATTCATTAATACTGTGTATACTCTCAGTTTACAATAACATATTTAAATTGCTTTCCCATAAAGCCAAAAGCCAGACAGAGCTGCAAATAAGCTAGCAATATTTATTCAAATATGTATAAATGATTACTGATGGCACAAACTTTAATGTCCAAAGTTTGCTTGTGAGAAACATCGTACTTATGTAATAACTGATAGTAAACTGTGAAAGCTATAACAAATAATTATTTAAGTGTTTCAGAGGCAACAGTGTTTAAAAAATATAACAAATTCTCTATCAAACTGTTCCAGGTTAGCGCTTTCAAATATCTTCACAAAACATATCCTTTCAACTTCCAAACAATGCTGAAAAACAGACTGCATAGTTTGTAATTTGCTGATTTTATTAGTACATTTAATACTGAGAATCATTTATAGAGTAAGAATACAACTGTCGAATAACATCATAGCTGTTATATGCTAATGCATGACTTTTGATTCATCTGCATTGAGTTGCATATAGAATTATTGTTTATATAATGTAAAATGAATCTATTGTATGCAGCAAAGCCCTAGTTCCAACAGACAGTTCATTTATTAAAAATAATGTCCAACAAAATATGAGCTGTAGATGAGGCAAGGGTGCTTCCTAATGCATACAAGCAACGACAGATCACTCCATGTAAAAAGCAATTTTATTTTATAAAAAACAGATAAGCGCTTTCACTACAAGAGCTTCATCAGATCTATGACACATCACTGATAGCCAAGATATAAATGCAGTATTAATTAATCAACCTATCTGATAAAAGGTTTAATCAAATCTTAAAGCAGCACTGATGTAAAAAGTGAGAATAGTGATGATAGTAAGTTCTCATACAAACAAGTATACAAATAAATTGATTTGTACTACACAAATTCATATGTGGAACTTAACTAAGCTATCATATCCATAAATGCAAGTGCTTATATAGTAAAAATACTTATATATTTACATATTAAAATGCACAAAAAATACACATAAAAACACATAAAAATAATATTGCAGTTCACTTCACATTCCTGCGCTGCTTCAATCTGGGTTTAATTGAGGCTCGTTCATTGAGGCCTGACCCAGAATCAGCTCTCAATAAAATTATCCATTCGCACTCCCTACTCTCAGTGTAGTTCACAACATCACCTCCCCTCTTATTCGGTGTAACAACTTCTAGAACCTTGAATAAAAAAGTGTGTCCTTCTCCAGACAAAGAAAAATGTTTTGCTAAGGCATTGCTTTGTGTACCTTTCCTAATGTGGTATATGTGTCTCTCATTCCTGTTTTCACAACATATAGAAAGTTGCACATACTAAACATAGCCAGATATATACCACATGGGGTGTCATGCAATTAGCCTCTGTGGTTGCATTATTAAAGACTGCATGTGTGCATGATGCAAGAAACTAATGCTTTCATCTATATAAGAACAGAAGTTACAACACTTACAGGGCCTAGTGTGTCCAAGCACCTGGTTCTTTTTATTTTTTTTGGGATAACAGCAATTTAATTATATTTTATTTATTCCTATAGATGAACGTGGGTTCATCCTCCACCTCTTCTCTCTTCAATCATCAACATGTAAAACACCCCAATATTTAATAATCAATCTCTCACTCCTCCACAAATGAACTGAAAAAAAAGTAGTGATGAATTTACCCATCACATACAAAAGGTACACAAAGCAATGCTTAGCAAAAAATTTTTTCTTTTGTCTGGAGAAGGACACTTTTTATTCAAGGTTCTAGAAGTTGTTACACCGAATAAGAGGGGAGGTGATGTTGTGAGCTACACTGAGAGTAGGGAGTGCGAATGGATAATTTTATTGAGAGCTGATTCTGGGTCAGGCCTCAACGAATGAGCCTCATTTAAACCCAGATTGAAGCAGCGCAGTAATGTGAAGTGAACTGCAATATTATTTTTATGTGTTTTTTATGTGTATTTTTGTGCATTTTAATATGTAAATATATAAGTATTTTTACTATATAAGCACTTGCATTTATGGATGTGTTAGCTTAGTTACATTCCACATATGAATTTGTGCAGTACAAATCAATTTATTTGTATACTTATTTGTATGAGAACTTACTATCATCACCATTCTCACTTTTTACATCAGTGCTGCTTTAAGATTTGATTAAACCTTTCATCAGATAGGTTGATTGATTAATTAATACTGCATTTATATCTTGGCTATCAGTGTTGTGTCATAGATCTGACGAAGCTCTTGTAGTGAAAGCGCTTATCTGTTTTTATAAAATAAAATTGCTTTTTACATGGACTGATCTGTCATTGCTTGTATGCATTAGGAAGCACCATTGCCTCATCTACAGCTCATGTTTTGTTGGATTTTATTTGTACTTATCGTTGTAATGAGGCATTAACCTGTTCCTGCAGCAGTCGTTTGGTTTTTATTAAAAATAATGGTCTTGCAGTGTTAACATTATTATAAGCTATTGTATAGGAAATTTACCAAAAAATAAACTGTGTTACTAGTTAACTGTTTTAAGAGCCTGACATAGAAGATTATGTGTTGGGTCTCCAATCGGAACCTGTTTATAATGTGTTCAAGACATGGATACCAGGTGAATCCTGCCATCCATGGCAAGAACACAAAATATTCACTTACAACTGGAGAGCCGATTCTTTGTAGTGCATGAAGGTTTATTTGTTCCATGTACTGCTACTTACTGAAAAAAGCGAAGCGCTGTGCTGGTAAAGTAGTTGGGAAGCACAGTCATACAGATAACAGGAGACATCCTTACATATTCCCTGTGTAAGGGAAGCAGCGAGTTTCCAATTTTGGTGGCTGTAATGTATACAGCGGGGAGAAACAGAACTGAAGTGAAACAATTCTGCTGCTATTTTTTTACTTGCCAGCACTACCAGCTTATGATGCTAATAGCATGTAGGGGAGGCTAAACATTAAGTACCCTTCTAAGCATTGTCATGATTGGGTCTCACACTCGAGTAGTGCTGATGCAGGGTGCTTATAACCGATATTGAAGCACAGTCATGGAGTTGTATGCAGTACAAGTATATACTGCTCATTTTCTTTATTGCTAGCTAAGCAAGCTATAAAGGTGGCATGACAAAGAAACATTTGCACCCCCTCTAACAGACAATGGCAAAGTACTATGTATGGGATTAGTTATTATCCAGTACATCATACTTTGTTCTGTGAACAATAATAAGGTAACATGCTCAAATGTTCATTTTAAAGTCTGCTATAAAACAGAGAGCTGTGGCACTTGAAAAAATGGGATAATATAAAATGTGCATTGTCAATAGACTGCCTTTAAATAAATGTTCTAAACTGTGTACATTAAATGTGACCTTTAAGCAAATACCTAAGGTGTCAGAACATACTCTGTATTTTAAAGGTTAAGTCTTGAGGTGCAAAAAGCATCCCAATATTTTGTAATGTATTGACAACTTAAACTGACAACAGTCATTTATTTTGCTTGTGTGTATTAATTATACATGTCTGATGAACATACCATTTAGTAAGCTGCAAGTACTAACACATTTTATATATATAAATATATATATATATATATATATATATGTATATATATATATATATATATATATATATATATATATAAATATATATATATATATGATGAATAAGGATTGTACATCCGTAGTAACCAGAAAAAGCCTACCTGCATTCTTATGCGTACTAGTGAATGAATGTAGGTCCCTCAGGAACTGTTTAGTATCTAATAAAATAGTGCTGTTCCCTCTAAGTACAGATTTGAGATGTCGTTCAACATAAATGAATCGGGTTTCTGTAGACCAACCCCTCCTCGACACAATGGGTCTCATATGTGGCTGTAGTGGGTTCTTGTGAACTTTAGGGAGACCCTGTACTATTGGAATCAATGGGTTCTTAACAATAAAATAGTGAAACAAATCCAAGTCAGTAATATGGCATTGCAGGCATTCATACAGAGCATTATATATTGAAACATTACATCTCTGAACTTGCTGAAGATCAACTTTAGAATAATACTTGGTATCATCAAGCATATTAAACATAGAATCTGTATAAAAAGAATAGCCCATTATTACCAGTGACCCTCCTTTGTCCGCTGGTCTCATGAAAATTGAGGCATCATTCCACAAACAGTCCAAACCTGCCCTTTCTTCTTTATTAAGATTGTTGAAACTTAACTTACATATGTTTAGTCCTATATATTTATGTGTCCCTATTTGTACATCTCTATGCTATGTATTTTATTTTAAGTGCAATTTGACTTTAAGCTTTTTTCAGATGACACAGTGAATCTCTTGAGAGAGGTAATTTTTATGTTGTGTGCCTTTAATTGAAGGTGTGGAGTTTATCAATTGAGTTGTTCTGAAATAGTATAAAATGGGGCCTTTGTTATGTTTTTTTTTTTTCAATAATCCGTCTTTTATTATTTTTCAATTACATGACTACAAACTACTATATATATATATATATACAATATGTACATGACTGCTTCCAAAAATTACACAAATATTGTATATTAACATACATTATTAAAAAGGAAATACAACAAAAAAGAAAAAGAAAACCAGTGGTCTATATTGTTGTTACAATCTGTATCAAATCTAAGATTGAATCTGTCCTATAAATATATTTCCTGAGAAAAAGTGGATAGGAATCTCTAGGCCAACACATTATTAAAGATTTGCTCCCATATTTTTATATTGTTTATGCTTTTTTTATGGTCATTGATTAACAATGTGTGTGCTAATATATGTCTTATTGCTAATGTTCTAAAATTTTCCCAAGATGTCTGGTTTGGGTTCAACCAATTTGAAGCTATGTACAGTTTCATTAATAAACAAATATTCATGATTATGATCATTTTGATTTGCCTAAATTATCCGGGGGAATATGTAGGATCATAAATTCCCAAGAGAGTGTTGAATGTTGGTAGCCCATTTTCTGTAAATGAAGTTTTAATGAATTCCAAAGTTTAAAGATGCATTTGCAACTCTAGAACATGTGCAACAGGTCAGCTGTCTGATCTATACAATGTGGGCATTTAGGTGAATTCTTTGAGTCAAATTTATGAAGAGTAAGACGGGTATAGTAGGCATTATTAAATATCATCAGTTGTGTGAATAGTAATTTTTGGAGGGATACTGACTTTAATGTTAGTTTAAATGCTTCCAAAATCTTGCTGTCATCAACCAATATTAATTTTTCCCTCCAGTAATTCGATAGGAGAGTATGTTTATTATATTTCATCTCTTTTATCAGTTTATATGATGTAGTTATATATTTTTTGTCTTGTAGCAGGGCATCCCACAGATTATGACATATATTTAAGTCCTATTCTTTAAGTTCAAAGTTATTGAAATAATTTATAGCCAGATCTTTTAGTTGTGTCATAATAATTAGATAAGAAATGGGAAGATTTTCCTCTTTTAAAATATCATGTACTGATACCCCAAGGAAGGGGTATAAATCCAGTATGATTAAATCCTTTATTAGAGGGAATTTCTGTAAGTCTATCAATTGATTCCCAATTACTAAATTTGGGTTCTTGTGGAGTGGTTGAAACACCATCATATACTTTAATAGATTTAATGAAGTAAAGAGATTTTGAATTGAAGTTACATAGTTTTTAATATGTTCCATCAAGTCATATTTACTGAGTGTTCCTCTATTCAGAAAGGGTAGTGCTTTACAATTAATTCCCACTCCATTTACATGTCTATAAGTTAGGACCAACCATTTGGGTGCCCATTTCAGACTGGCTCTATCAAAGTGAATCGCCCTTAAAATTCTGTTAGCATTAATTACCAAATAATAGGTTTCAAAGTCCGGTAAGTCTAAACCTCCCCTATTCTTTCGGGCCATCAGTTTCTCATATGTTATCCTCGTTTTCCTAGGTTCCCAAAGAAATCTCCCTAGTCCTATATGAAGCTGTTTAAAAAACTTCCTCGTGATTCTAAGTTGTGTAGCTCAAAGGATATATAGTATTCTGGGAAGAACATTCATTTTGATAATTGCAGTTCTTGCCATTATTGGTAATTTCAATTTACTCCATCTTTTCAAGTCCAATGTTATCTGATCCCAAATTGACTTAAGATTGTTTATAAAAAAATCTCTACTATCAGTTGAAAATACAATACCCAGATATTTTGTTCTTTCTTCAGTCATTACCTGTCCTATCAGTGGTAACAATGAAAAGGGTGTAGGTGTTTTTAATGGGAATATTTTGTTTTTTTTTTAATTAAGTTTATAGTTAGAGATTTTCTCCAAGTCTTCTACTGCTTTTAATATTTTCTCGGTATCTGACACAGGTGTGGTACAGTATATATTTAAATCATCTGCGAAGGCAGCCATGTTTATCTTCATACCACATAATAATGGGGGATTATAAAAAACATTTTGTTTAATGTGTAAAAATAATGGTTCCAAATAAAGATTAAATAAAATAGGAGATAATGGGCACCCTTGTCGGGTTCCATTTTTAATTTGTATTCTCTTAGAGCAGTCTTGATTGATAAATATATTTGTATATGCGTTGTTATATATTTTCCTTAATGTTAAAATGAAATCCTGAGGTATATTAAAGTATGATAACATGTCAAATAAGTATACCAAGTTAACTCTGTCAAATGCTTTCTGTGCATCAATTATAAGTGCATATATATTAAGATTTTTATGCTTGGCATAGGAAATTAATGTGTGAAGTGTTAAGGTATTATCAGTGGTCTGTCTCCCATCTATAAACCCCGCCTGTTCCTCCGATATTATCAAATTTATGACCTTCTTCAGCCTATTTGCCAGGATGGATGTCATAATTTTCATGTCTATATTCAAGAGTGAAATGGGTCTATAATTATCTGGGTTTTTAGAATCACTTTTCTCTTTCGGTATCAGAATTGTCTTTGAGGCATTAAAGTGGGGATCATTAATTTTATTTTGAATTATGTAGTTAAATGTCTGTGACAGTATTCTACTCAGAATCTCACTAAAAGTTTTGTAAAATTCAGAGGTCAATCCGTCCAGCCCTGGGGCTTTATGAGGTTTTAGCTTCTTAATTATCTCTGTTACCTCTTCTGCTGAGATCGGTTTAACTAAATCCCTATGTGATTCATTATCAATACTCGGGAATGTAATCTTCTGTAAGAAATTTTCCCTAGCTTTATTTGGTAAAAGTGTCTGCTGGTCACCATATACCTGATTAAATATTGTTTCAAAGGTATTCATAATGTCTGACTTATTAGTATATGTCCTATTATTA
The DNA here is from genome assembly GCF_019279795.1 of Protopterus annectens. Taxonomy (NCBI): domain Eukaryota; kingdom Metazoa; phylum Chordata; order Ceratodontiformes; family Protopteridae; genus Protopterus; species Protopterus annectens. The sequence goes on from NC_056726.1 coordinate 792,424,035, forward strand.
TAATATATTTCTGAGATTAATAGTGTTGATTTCATTTGATTAATAATGCGTGCTAGTGCTTTTGAGGGAGTCTGAATATGATTCGCATATTTTACTAAATCTCTCTGTTTATAAAATGACAGTTTACTATTATGTAATAAAAATAGCTCTTTTTGACATTTTAATAAGTCTATTTCTGTTTGTTTGTTGTAGTTCCTCATTAACTCCTGGTCTAATAATTTAATTTTGGTTTCTAACTCCTGTAGTTCTTTATTTTGCATTTTTTAAAGTAAGTAGCTTTCTGATCAAAATCTTTTTTGATTTGTCTAAATTATCCGGGGGAATATGTAGGATCATAAATTCCCAAGAGAGTGTTGAATGTTGGTAGCCCATTTTCTGTAAATGAAGTTTTAATGAATTCCAAAGTTTAAAGATGCATTTGCAACTCCAGAACATGTGCAACAGGTCAGCTGTCTGATCTATACAGTGTGGGCATTTAGGCGAATTCTTTGAGTCAAATTTTTGAAGAGTAAGACGGGTATAGTAGGCATTATTAAATATCATCAGTTGTGTGAATAGTAATTTTTGGAGGAATACTGACTTTAATGTTTGTTTAAATGCTTCCAAAATCTTGCTGTCATCAACCAATATTAATTTTTCCCTCCAGTAATTCGATAGGAGAGTATGTTTATTATATTTCATCTCTTTTATCAGTTTATATGATGTAGTTATATATTTTTTGTCTTGTAGCAAGGCATCCCACAGATTACGACATATATTTAAGTCCTCTTCTTTAAGTTCAAAGTTATTGAAATAATTTATAGCCAGATCTTTTAGTTGTCTCATAATAATTAGATAAGAAATGGGAAGATTTTCCTCTTTTAAAATATCATGTACTGATACCCCAAGGAAGGGGTATAAATCCAGTATGATTAAATCCTTTATTAGAGGGAATTTCTGTAAGTCTATCAATTGATTCCCAATTACTAAATTTGGGTTATTGTGGAGTGGTTGAAACACCATCATATACTTTAATAGATTTAATGAAGTAAAGAGATTTTGAATTGAAGTTACATAGTTTTTAATATGTTCCATCAAGTCATATTTACTGAGTGTTCCTCTATTCAGAAAGGGTAGTGCTTTACAATTAATTCCCACTCTATTTACATGTCTATAAGTTAGGACCAACCATTTGGGTGCCCATTTCAGACTGGCTCTATCAAAGTGAATCGCTCTTAAAATTCTGTTAGCATTAATTACCAAATAATAGGTTTAAAAGTCCGGTAAGTCTAAACCTCCTCTATTCTTTTGGGCCATCAGTTTCTCATATGTTATCCTCGTTTTCCTAGGTTCCCAAAGAAATCTCCCTAGTCCTATATGAAGCTGTTTAAAAAACTTCCTCGTGATTTTAAGTTGTGTAGCTCTAAGGATATATAGTATTCTGGGAAGAACATTCATTTTGATAATTGCAGTTCTTGCCATTATTGGTAATTTCAATTTACTCCATCTTTTCAAGTCCAATGTTATCTGATCCCAAATTGACTTAAGATTGTTTATAAAAAAATCTCTATTATCAGTTGAAAATACAATACCCAGATATTTTGTTCTTTCTTCAGTCATTACCTGTCCTATCAGTGGTAACAATGAAAAGGGTGTAGGTGTTTTTAATGGGAATATTTTAATTAAGTTTATAGTTAGAGATTTTCTCAAAGTCTTCTACTGCTTTTAATATTTTCTCGGTATCTGACACAGGTGTGGTACAGTATATATTTAAATCATCTGCGAAGGCAGCCATATTTATCTTCATACCACATAATAATGGGGGATTATAAAAAACATTTTGTTTAATGTGTAAAAATAATGGTTCCAAATAAAGATTAAATAAAATAGGAGATAATGGGCACCCTTGTCGGGTTCCATTTTTAATTTGTATTCTCTTAGAGCTGTCTTGATTGATAAATATATTTGTATATGCATTGTTATATATTTTCCTTAATGTTAAAATGAAATCCTGAGGTATATTAAAGTATGATAACATGTCAAATAAGTATACCAAGTTAACTCTGTCAAATGCTTTCTGTGCATCAATTATAAGTGCATATATATTAAGATTTTTATACTTGGCATAGAAAATTAATGTGTGAAGTGTTAAGGTATTATCAGTGGTCTGTCTCCCATCTATAAACCCCACCTGTTCCTCCGATATTATCAAATTTATGACCTTCTTCAGCCTATTTGCCAGGATGGATGTCATAATTTTCATGTCTATATTCAAGAGTGAAATGGGTCTATAATTATCTGGGTTTTTAGAATCACTTTTCTCTTTCGGTATCAGAATTGTCTTTGAGGCATTAAAGTTGGGATCATTAATTTTATTTTGAATTATGTAGTTAAATGTCTGTGACAGTATTCTACTCAGAATCTCACTAAAAGTTTTGTAAAATTCAGAGGTCAATCCGTCCGGCCCTGGGGCTTTATGAGGTTTCAGCTTCTTAATTATCTCTGTTACCTCTTCTGCTGAGATCGGTTTAACTAAATCCCTATGTGATTCATTATCAATACTCGGGAATGTAATCTTCTGTAAGAAATTTTCCCTAGCTTTATCTGGTAAAAGTGTCTGCTGGTCACCATATACCTGATTAAATATTGTTTCAAAGGTATTCATAATGTCTGACTTATTAGTATATGTCCTATTATTATAATATATTTCTGAGATTAATAGTGTTGATTTCGTTTGATTAATAATGCGTGCTAGTGCTTTTGAGGGAGTCTGAATATGATTTGCATATTTTACTAAATTTCTCTGTTCATAAAATGACAGTTTACTATTATGTAATAAAAATAGCTCTTTTTGACATTTTAATAAGTCTATTTCTGTTTGTTTGGTGTAGTTCCTCATTAACTCCTGGTCTAATAATTAAATTTTGGTTTCCAACTCCTGTAGTTCTTTATTTTGCATTTTTTTATAGTAAGTAGCTTTCTGGAGAAAAATCCCTCTTATTTGGGCTTTAGTTGTAGCCCATTCTATATCAACAGGGTGTCTGTTTTTGAGGAGGTTATGAAGTAACTGTTTAAGTCTCCCTTTAACTTCTTTCAATATGTCATCTTTACTCAGTAAATATGGATTTAAAGACCAATTGTATCCTCGAATTCTCCTATTACTCATATTATTATTATTATTTAGTGTTAATGTGATTTTGGAGTGGTCCGATAATTGTCGTGCTTGGCTAGAAACACATGGGTCAGCAGATATCAATTCTTCCGAGATCAAAAAAAAAGTCAATTCTTGACCACATTTTATGGCAACTAGAGTAGAAAGTAAAATCTCTGCTTTCGTTTGTGTGTATGTATGTTTAAATGGGTCATATAGTCTGAAATCGGATTTAAGTTCCTTCAATGCTATCATTGCCTGTTTATTAAAAGCTTTAGATAGACCTAATTTGTCCAACTTGGGATCTTGATATGAATTCCAATCACCTCCCATTAATATATAGCAGTTATTATATTGTTGTAAAATGGAGTAAATTGAAGTTATAAAGTGATGCTGATTAGTGGAACGGGCATATATATTCATAAGTAATATGAGTTTATCATAGAACTTGGATATAAGAATCACCAAACACCACCGTCCCTCTTTATCTATTTTGACATCTAAGATTTTATCTTTGTATCAGTTTTTAATTATAATTGCCACCCCTGCACTGTTAGTTGTCCCTTCCACCGCCACTATCTTTCTAATCCATTTCTTATCCTTCAGTATATCCCACTGATCATTAGTCAAGTGAGTTTCTTGTAATAAAATAAAGTCTACTTTTGATTGAAAGAACAGATGTAAAAATAGCTTCCTTTTTTCATGTTCTGGAGTCCTTTGACATTCCAAGAGTCTATTATCCACATATGAAGCTTATCAAAGATGTACTTCTATTTCTAACATTAAAAGACAACCTTAGATTGTAGTATGTCAGCATATTATAAATTATTTGGAAGCAAATCTGACATCCCATCCCTACCCAGTGCCTATCCACTATTGCTCTGGACCAGGATGTACATAGGTTTTTCACATTCCTTGAATTTCTCTGGTTATCTAAATTCCTAACTCTACACAATAACACGAAACCCTCATGCAAAAAACCTACAACCACTACCTCTAAATCTACAAAGCTTAATCCAAACATTCCCTACTAAACACTGCTAACTATCTAACTACAGCTCTGGACCTATTTTGTATAGTCAAACACATTTACTAATTGTTCTATGTGAATCCAGTTTACCTAATACCTCATATTATTGATATTCAGCAACAACATCAATACAGTTTGATTTCTTGTCATATACAATATTAATTGTTAATTATCAAAGAAAGCAAACAATTGTTCAACATTGCAAGACAATCCTAAGCTTATTTTCATTTAAGTGTTCTAACAACTTTAGTTAGTGTTTTTTCCCCTAAAGGTAAAAGACCACTAAAATTTGGAAAATATTATAAATAGTACTAAAACTGATACTACACAAAGCATTTGGCTAAACAATTGTGTTCATATAAACTACTTATAAAGGCACTAAGGAAAAGGAAAAACTAAATATGTCATTTTAAACATTTCAGGTTCACAGTCTTTAGTAACAGTTGTTATACTATCACCATCATGTTACTATATTGAGCAGAGCATACACATACATTGTTCTAACTAAAAATGAAAAAAAATCTGTCAAATAAAAGAAGAAAAAGAAACATCAGTACCCTATTCTACCACTATACAATGCAATACCCTTCTATTTTAATCAGCACATTCACAATAGTATTTTCTCCTACCTGTACAGCTGTACCTATCCTTATAACACACTGAAGCCATTTACCCTCCAAATATGTCCAGGAAGCTTCGTTTTTAAATCCAAACAGTTTCTTCTGCTTCTGTCCAGTCCTTCCTGTTTAGTGAGCCTATTTTCTTTATTTCGAGTTCGCGACGGGGGAACCAGTTCGCTGACGGACCTCCTGGATGCGCTACGTTGAAATCGGTCCCCCTGCAGCCTCCGAAGGACTTCCTGCTACTTCGTGCCTTGTTTACGATCGTTGAAGCCATAAATCTTTGAACGAGCCTCGTGGACACGCTGGAACCTCGAGACAAGCAGGCAAACAAGTGATTCCCAGGGCCTGGTGAAAAGAAAAGAACAGACAAAGGGTTATAAAGCCTCGGATCATCGCAGTCATGGAGTCCCAGTCTGTCTGATGCTGAAAGAAAACCTGGATGCTCTGATCAAACTTCTGAAGGTGGCAGTGACTAGAAAAGCTTCAGAAAGGTAGGTCTTGCTTCTTTTTTAGTGTTTATTGAGTATTTAGTACCATCCTCTGTAAAAATTAAAGTATTGGGAAACTTCATTTGAAATCTAATGTTTTTTTCAATCAAAAACTTGCAGTATGGAGCTAGCATTTGCCTGGATTGTCTTATTTGTATTGGTAAGTCCTGTGCCATGGAAATTTTGTTATTTTGCCACATAATAAATCCACCATTCTTTTTAGTAGTTAGAAGTATTTTGCTTACATCTTGGCAATTCAATATTTTGGCATAGACTGGTCTAGGTGCATTTGAAGCAAATGATTCTCTGAGTGCTCTATGTGCTCTTTCTATAACAATCTGTTTAACACTGTCAGAGTCCTTAAACAGTATTTCAAGTATTTGTACTATGGTAGTATTAAGATCATTGTATTGAACTGTTTCTGGGATCCCTCTAACAATTATATTGTTCCATCTGGATCTTGCTTCCAAGCCCAGAATTTTATTTTGCATAGCTTGAATGTCTGCATCATGAGTTTCTGTTTTTTTCGTAAGCATTATTATTTTATCCTCACTTTCAGCTAGTCTGGTTTCTGATTTATCCATTCTTTCCAAGATTTGATTACATGTGGCACTAAACGTAAGCATTTGAGTTGATAAATCTTTTAAGGCTTCTTGAATAGGTAACAATGCTGATTTAATTTCCTCCATGCTGACCGGTTGATTGGTTTGTTTGTTATTCCTGCTTTTGCAGACTCCTTTTGTGTAACTGTTTTCTGTCTTTTAAATATAGATTCCTTTTCTGGAGACTGCAATGCTGATAGTTTAGTTTTAGTAGTTGTGATTTCCATAGTTTTGTCTTCTTTTGACATTTTGAGACGCTGTAAACAGATTTATACCAGAAGTAGAAATTCAGCTGAGAGATATATAAATCCTTTGTTTGATGCTCTGTTCAGAGTCAGGCTGACCATCAGTTCCAATCTTGCTGTTACAAATTATTTTTTCTTGATTTTTCCCTCTCAGAAGCGAAGATAGATCCTAGTACTTTAGTTATTGCTGCCAATTAGCATAGTAAATCTTAAGATATCTCCACAGGGTTGATTTTTATTTCTGATATCTGAAGAGCTGTAGGATTGCAGTGTTTAAAGAATGGCGGCCATCTTTTTCATGCCGGCTTTGTTATGTTTTTATTGTCTGATGAAGTGGCTTGGTCCACGAACGCACTCACCTTTGTCTTGTGTGGAATAAATTGCTTTTATTTTTCTACAGCCATGGCCTGTTGCTTCCTTTGGTTGTTTTTACATGATATACAATATATATACAGAAAAGAAGAAATTCAGTATAACATATTGTTAGGAATACATTGAATCATCAAAGTAATCTTATACAAGAAACACAGTAAGAGCCTTGGTACTTCAATAGCAACATTTCAAGGCTATTCCAACAACTAAAAGTCTTAATATGCTTTACAGATCTTATTCTAATCCCTTCTTTTTCAGTTTTACATAGTAATGCTGTTAAATGTAAAAATTCCTTGAATGTAGGAATTAAGTTCAATTTCCAATTTTTTGTTATAACTTTTCTAGATACTGCTAGAAGTCTCCAAAACATTTTTTTGTTGTTTGGCTTTTACAGATAAAGAAAGTGGGGGTCTATAGTAAAAGCACGAAGGTGTACTTACTTGAATACGTAAACACCAACACATATTCATCAAACCACAAAAACTTAGCCAATTGTTGAAACTGATCATTTTTTCTTTATACTGTGGCATCATTCTTGGTGAGGGCAAGATGCTACTCAAGGTCAGGGTCATAACAGCCTGGGCTACATGGCCAGAGAGCTCCTCTATGTCTCTTTTCATGTAGTCCAGGGAGGTACGTCTCAGGTCATGCGCACCAGCATGGACAATGACGGAGTCATACTTGTACTTGCTTTGGAGTGACCTGAGTGCTTGCATTATGTGCCGGATACTGGCACCCGACAGGTAGCTTACAGTGACCTTCTCCTTGTTCAGTCTGGTGAGCGGGACGTCAGTGTGCCGGACAATAGAGTCCCCTATAACAAGTGTATCTGGTGTGTTGTTTGGCCTTAAGGGCTGTGACTGTGAGGCACACTGATTTTGTGAGATATGTGATTTGTGGTTATTGTTGAGGGGTGGCTGTTGCTTGGATATCTGCTTAGGAGGTCTTTGGTGTTTAGGCAGATTTTTATTTAGAGCCTCTGAGTATGTTTTTGTGTATTTATGTGTTAGGTATGCAGATGCAATAGGTCTGTGTGAGACTGGATTTGTGGTGTGGGTGTTTACCTTTTCCTCCTGACTGACTGTGCCAGTCTTGGGTTGAGAGAGCTCTGCCTCCAGTTTGGTTGTGTAACTGCATCTCTCACATGTATTAGAGTTTGTTGGAAGGAGGAGAGGGTTGTCTGTGTACATAAGGCAATTGTAACATTGCTTCAAAATTCCCAGATTCACCAGCTGGACTGGAGAGTAACCTTAAAACTGACCCTTGGACATACCAGATTAGTATAGGGAACTGTTTCTTTACTGATCAGATTAGGGAAGGGAACTGATTTTTCACTTGATCAGGAAGGACCAATCTGGACCCTAATACTTATGAGAAGTCAAGGAGGGTGTAGTGCTTTAGTTAGTTAGTGTTTCTTTATAAGAGCTGAGCAAGTGCAGGGTTTTAGAAAGAGAATAGAGTGATTACTTATTGTTCAGAGTTTTCTTAAATCTAGATGAGTGTGCAATGGGAAAGCACACAACTTTCCATTTTGAAATTAATGAGGTTTTATAACATATTTCTTAACTGTTTTAAGAATTGATTTCATATATGAAGAATCTAAAGACTGAAATGCATGTCCTTCAAAGGGAAATTTTATTAACCAGATGAAAAGATTGTTACATATTTCTAGTTTATTATATTTGATAAGCTTATAAAAATTTAGTATAATCTACTCTTGAATGGTTTTCCACTGACAAGTATAAGCTGAGTTTATCCAGAGTATACTAGAGTTAACATTTGTAGCAGTAGAATAAGATTTTTCATCTGGGAAGCTAACACCATTATACTTACATAATCCTATATGATTTCTATAAGCAAGTCTCAGGTTTGTAGAATATCATAAGACTGAAGTTAACATTTTTTCCATTTTCCTTAAAATTTTTTGGCAGATATTGGCAGATATTAAAAATTGAATGCAGTACACAAACACACACACACACACACACACACACACACACACACACACACACACACACACACACACACTCTTTGGTAATATAATCATTTTAATAATAACTAACATATCCTCAAAAGTTAAAAGAAATTGATTTTTAATAAGAAATCACATTTCTTTAATTATTTTTTTAAATAATTTCAGTAATCTTAGATCTTGATAGATTTGTATTCCTTTATTTTCCTTCCTAATAATATTATCTATAACTTATTATCCCTTCCTTGCTTAAGTATAGGTAAGATTACAGAAAATTTCCACAAGGGAGGAATTATTTTGCCATTCTGAATTATCCTGAAAATGCTGCCTAGTAATTATAAAATATTTAATGGAAGCAGACTATATAATTCTATACTTAAACCATCTAACCCTGGAGTTTTAATATTTCCATTTTTTAAAGCTTCTTTAACTTCAGTTAGGGTAAATGTTTATTCAAGAGAAGTATTTGTTCATTATTAAGACTATTAGTAACATTTTTCTTTAAATACTTATCAGTTTGCAATCAGCAAGATTATTATTTTTATCTTTATTAAAATAATCATGACTTTTTTAAAATATTAAGCATTTCCTCTTTGTCTGAAATAAGTTTGCTAGTGTGAGGATTTCAGATGTTATTGATTTGTGCCTTTTTTGCTTAATATCTTACTTCTATTAGCTAATCTATGAAGATTTCTTGAAGTCATTGAATAACTGTGAAATTTTATTTTTTTAAAGCTGTCTCTACTTTATGGGTTAACATTGTTTGATATTTTGTCATTATTTTTAATGATTTCAGTATTGACTAATTTCTTTGTCTATTGTTCAGACCTTGCTTTATATATTTTATCTTGTATTAATAAAACTCTTTATCCCACTCTTTCATATTATTCCTAGCTCATATTCCCATTCTATCTTTAATATGCATTTTAAGGAATCCTAAATAATCACTTTGACCTGACCATCATCTTTCAAAGATAAAAAAATATTGATTTGTTTCTTAAGGTAACTCTTAAATTATTTTCATGTCATCATATATACTGGAATTCCATAAATAATCTGAAATGTCCTTGTATTCATTAATGTATTAATACATAGTACATTATGATTAGATAAAGGACAATGAATAGTCTTAAAATAATTCACTTTGTTAAGTATAGCTGTACAGGCATAAATCCTGTTAATTTTAGTTTGCTTCCCATATGCATAAAAATAATGGGTGAAGAACAATGACTATTTCAGGGATCCGGTAAAAATTAGCTAGTGTATAGAGTCTGCCATTATGTCATTATGTTTAATTACTACAAAGGTATACATTGCTTTGGGAATATTAATGGATTCCATGACCCTGGACATTTCAGAAGGTTTTCTACAAATTATAGCAGTTCCTCTACTCTTTATCTTAAAAGAAGCAGATGATAGCATTTTGTAACCCAAGTTATTTGAATAGTGTATATCTTTATCAGGTGGGTCTCTTGCAAGAATATAATGCCTCCTCTATTTCATTTTAGATATTTTATTAATGATTTTATTTTATTGCCATTATTTAATCCATTTACATTAATAGATAATAGATTAATGGACGGAATGGTAAACTTCTTAGATGGAATTTAGCTTTGCAGTCCTATAACATGACTACCCAACATCACTGTGGTAGTGCCAGTAGTAATGCAGATGGATTATCTAGAATGGGTATGAGATAATGTACAAAAAGACTGCACCCTTGTCTCAAGCTGCATTTCTTGAGGGATACCTACAGAAAGAAAATGTACTTGAGGGTATGGGGGGGGGCAGTCAAACGTGATGCCAGGCTGAAAATGAATGTAAGTGAAATATGCTTATGCCAGGCTGAATATTCTGGCATGTCAATTTGGCATGTTGATTTGCAATGTATATGTCACTTAGTAAACACATTTGTTTGTCTAAATGTTAAAGGACAGAGGAAGGTGCTAGTTCTCAGTCAGGATGGCACCTTCTTCAAAGAAAACAAAAATGAAATAGCATTGTAATGCAAGTGTGAACATAGATGAAGGCTGCCAGCCTAGCCAGATAGAATTTTGTAGATAATTCTGTCATTTGTAAATATTAATATAAGCCACAGACTTGTTCTCTTAAATGTGAAAAAATGGTGTTAAATGTGGAACTGCAAAAATGTAACAACAGTGCACTCTGCTGTAACAAAGCTGACAAGTCAATTCTTTGATGTCAAAACTCAGAGCCAATATGTCTGTATGAAGGAATTCTTCATATTGTTTTGAAGCCAGAGTTAATGTCTAGAATTTGCATATATAATTTCTGACCAGTTGCAAGATCAAAGGGGCTATTAACCTCTGAGAGTCTGTTAGCCTGGGAACCAGAAAGAAATTATATAATCTGAAATAAATCAGTGGTACTGTATTATTAATTTAAAGACAGAAAGAATGAGAGCATTAGAGCATTTGTCTTGAGAACATCCAACTCACCAGCATTCTGACTGTGTAAGTTTATTTTAGAATTGTGTTTCTTGTAGAAATAGCTAGGAAATAGGAAGATTAGTCTAAGTGTGTTTCTGTGATGGCAGAATTTTTCTACAGTATTATTTTATGTATTTCTCTGTGGTCTCTGAGCTCTTGACTAGCACTATGTAGTAAGAAGTATTGTCTTGCATTTCTTTTATTTATTATTAAATATTTTTAAACCTTACAACTGTGGCTGTTTTGTGTAGAGATAATTTAAGCTCTAAGAATACATTGCATGTATATAGTGATACTGTACCAAGCCACTCCAAATACGCTTTGCTGTTCAGTCACACTTACCATTTGGATAATAATATTGCACAGTAGTAATTGGACACCCTTTACTAAGGGCCTTTGAGTAGCTGATAAATATTAGCTGGGTGGTGGCAGTGATTTCTATCATATAGTCTGGGGTAAAAGGGGCACAGCTGGAGAACCTGTGCCAGCCTTCCCCAGGAGTGTCTGTGTGGTTGTATAAACTGTTATCTCAAAGTTTGTGTGTGTCAGCTACTTGGGCAGGGACACAAAGCACTGGTTGGACAGAGAAGGTGCTGGAGGTTTTAGCTTGCCCACTAGGCTGAACTCTGGACCCTATAGCTGTGCCAGTGGGGAGTCTTATTGGGGACCTGGAGTGAAAGGGAGAAACCAGCCCCAGACTGACTGTGATCTCTGTGTGCTCTATTTATTGTGTATATATTTATTATCCTTTCCCTATATGGACGGCCCTCACTGGCATTAGTGGTGAGGATTGAGGCTTCTTGATTGCTGGGCCAGTGCACGGGGATCACAGCAAGGGTCAGTGAAACTCTTTAAGACCTATTTTGGGTGCAATTAGAGATGAAACATATGTGAAGGTGTTGAGACAAACTCTTTTGTGATGGGTCTGGAGCTAGCTGGTTTATGACCTTGCTAGGACTTTGGCTATATAATTTCAATTTAACAAAAGGTTTAGTAGTAGTAAGTGTGGACTTGCTGTGAGATCTTCTGTTATGTGACAATTAACTAGTCATTGTTAAGGGTACAGCACTTCATGTAGCAGTTAGATAGGAAACTTAGATAGTTAGAGTTAGATTTTTTTCTGAATGCATTCTATATATGTTTACTGGTCTTTAATTTTCTCTGAGTGCTAACTTACTTTTATTTTATTATGTATTTATGCTACTTTTTTATTATTTAAGTAAAAACCTGTTTAATTATCTTTACATTATCGTGGCTGGTATTTATTTAGTACAAGTGCATTTATGCATTGTGGCTTAGCTGACGAGGATACTCATTCATACTTAGGAATAACAAACTGTAAGGGTCATGTCTTCGAGACTGCTTTGGCCAACTACTTGTGAAAGAGATACTAACTGGCAAAATCAGAGAATGCAGGTAACTGGAAGTTTTTGACTTTCTTCAGAGTGGTGAAAGTACTACTAGGCCCAGGAAGAAAGCTATGTGGAATGGGAGAATTCAGCAGCCTTCCCTGGAAATTGTATGCATGTGTGCATATGTGAAAAACAATACTTTGTGTGAAAGGGGGTTACAGTGAACAGAGGGGTTCATGGAGAGACAGGTGTGGCTCTGTAAGTGAACAGTGTGCAGTCCAATTTGGGTGTGGAGGTTGGAGACCTTTACCCAGGACAGTAGCACATATTCCCTCTGAGCTCTTAGTGCCAAGGTTGTATTTTCTGGATTATTCATTGAAAGACTGGTAACAGCATCTCTTTCACATTTAGTGGTTTAGTTGACATGGGTCCGTCACAATCATACCTAAGTATTCAAATGTTCAGTAAATGTGGCTTAACATCTTTTTGTTCATCCTGCCCGGTGCTTTCATATTCTTAGTTGCTTACTTATTGACAATATGCAGAGAACTTTATTCCTGACTGCAGTGATGGAGAGGGTATTCAGTGCAGTTACACTGCACATAATTTGCATGGAATATGGTTTGCAACTACTATTAATACTAAAAAGTATACAAATCTTACCAGAATTCAGTGATAAATGGTTGTATTTCATTGTAATACAGTTATGTTCTACATTCCTACTCAGTTATAATATATTTTTCTGAATGGCATTCTTATCTGGGCTATAAACTGTTAGACAAACTATACACATTACAAAGGATAAAGAAAGATGCAATATCTACAAGTTGCACAAAGTAAGATCAAGCACTAACCAAGATACATTGTTGTAGATTGCAAATGCAATGACAGTGCAGTTAATAAGCTATGCTGACCATAGTTTCTGAAACAGGCATGTGTGCTTCCTAAAGTGAAGGGTTCATTTCATTACCTAGTTTGTTCCAAGAGTTTGGGGCCAATTCATAAAGTGATTTCTGATAAGTAAATAAAGTAAAATGGGTTCTGATTAACATGATGGCCTCATTGCTTCTTAACAATTGAAAGAAATTTACTTTTAATTTGTTTGCAATGAATGTCAAAATATGTTTGTAGATCAAAAGTTGAAGTTTTGAAGCTTCCTCAGTGAAATATGTTGACATTTTAGATTTTAAATAATAATACAATGATAGTCATTGGTAAGTAGAAAGTTGATTAACCTTTAAATCTTATTTTCAGTGGCTTGAATTATTGCTGTATTATGCTTAAGTAGTGAGGCAATGATGTATAAAGTATATTCAATGAAACAATTTGCACAGGCACAACTATATAAAATTAAGGACCACAATGTGACACATTTTCAACAAATCTGCTTGCTAGTGCCAGTAGTTTCTAAGAATTTAGAAAGGCCTTGCCTAAAACTAAGTCAAACTGGATATAACACATTTGAGTTCAGTTTCTTAGCTGCTGCCAAATACAGTTTCATGGCACCTATACAATATCTATAATATGTACAATTCAGTAACCATCCCTGTATTCATTAATACTGTGTATACTCTCAGTTTACAATAACATATTTAAATTGCTTTCCCATAAAGCCAAAAGCCAGACAGAGTTACTGCAAATAAGCTAGCAATATTTATTCAAATATGTATAAATGATTACTGATGGCACAAACTTTAATGTCCAAAGTTTGCTTGTGGGAAACATAGTACTCGTGTAATAACTGATAGTAAATTGTGAATGCTATAACAAATAATTATTGAAGTGTTTCAGAGGCAATAGTGTGGTTAAAAGAATATAACAAATCCTCTATCAAACTGTTCCAGGCTAGTGCTTTCAAATATCTTCATAAAACATGTCCTTTCAACTTCCAAACAATGCTGAAAAACAGACTGCATACTTTGTAATTTGCTGATTTTATTCGTACATTTAATACTGAGAATCATTTACAGAGTAAGAATTCAATTGCCGAATAACATCATACCTGTTACATGCTAATGCATGACTTTTGATTCATCTGCATTGAATTGCATATAGGATCATTGTTTATATAATGTAAAATTAATCTATTGTATGCAGCAAAGCCCTAGTTCCGACAGACAGTTCATTTATTAAAAATAATGGTCTTAAGTGTTAACATTATTATAAGCTGTTGTATAGGAAATTTACCAAAACATAAACTGTGTTACTAGTTAACTGTTTTAAGAGCCTAACATAGAAGATTATGTGTTGGGTCTCCAATCGGAACCTGTTTATAATGTGTTCAAGACATGGATGCCAGGTGAATCCTGCCATCCATGGCAAGAACACAAAATATTCACTTACAACTGGAGAGCTGATTCTTTGTAGTGCATGAAGGTTTATTTGTTCCATGTACTGCTACTTACTGAAAAAAGCGAAGCACTGTGCTGGTAAAGTAGTTGGGAAGCACAGTCATACAGATAACAGGAGACGTCCTTACATATTCCCTGTGTAAGGGAAGCAGTGAGTTTCCAATTTTGGTGGCTGTAATGTTGTACACAGCGGGGAGAAACAGAACTGAAATGAAACAATTCTGCTGCTATTTTTTTACTTGCCAGCACTACCAGCTTATGATGCTAATAGCATGTAGGGGATGCTAAACATTAAGTACCCTTCTAAGCATTGTCATGATTGGGTCTCACACTCGAGTAGTGCTGAAGCAGGGTGCTTTTAACCGATATTGAAGCACAGTCATGGAGTTGTATGCAGTACAAGTATATACTGCTCATTTTCTTTATTGCTAGCTAAGCAAGCTATAAAGGTGGCATGATAAAGAAACATGTGCACCCCCTCTAACAGACAATGGCAAAGTACTATGTATGGGATTAGTTATTATCCAGTACATCATACTTTGTTCTGTGAACAATAATAAGGTAACATGCTCAAATGTTCATTTTAAAGTCTGCTATAAAACAGAGAGCTGTGGCACTTGAAAAAATGGGATAATATAAAATGTGCATTGTCAATAGACTGCCTTTAAATAAATGTTCTAAACTGTGTACATTAAATGTGACCTTTAAGCAAATACCTAAGGTGTCAGAACATACTCTGTATTTTAAAGGTTAAGTCTTGAGGTGTAAAAAGCATCCCAATATTTTGTAATGTATTGACAACTTAAACTGACAACAGTCATTTATTTTGCTTGTGTGTATTAATTATACATAAGTCTGATGAACATACCATTAAGCTGCAAGTACTAACACATCATATTTGTGTGTGTGTATATATATATATATATATATATATATATATATATATATATATATATATATATATATATATATATATATATATATACACGGTGAATAAGGATTGTTCATTCGTAGTAACCAGCAAAAGCCTACCTGTATTCTCATGCGTACTAGTGAATGAATGTAGGTCCCTCAGGAACTGTTTAGTATCTAATAAAATAGTGCTGTTCCCTCTAAGTACAGATTTGAGATGTCGTTCAACATAAATGGATCGAGTTTCTGTGGACCAACCCCTCCTTGACACAATGGGTCTCATATGTGGCTGCAGTGGGTTCTTGTGAACTTTAGGGAGACCCTGTACTATTGGAATCAATGGGTTCTTAACAATAAAATAGTGAAACAAATCCAAGTCAGTAATATGGCATTGCAGGCATTCATACAGAGCATTATATATTGAAACATTACATCTCTGAACTTGCTGAAGATCAACCTTAGAATAATACTTGGTATCATCAAGCATATTAAACATAGAATCCATATAAAAAGAATAGCCCATTATTACCAGTGACCCTCCTTTGTCCGCCGGTCTCATGAAAATCGAGGCATCATTCCACAAACAGTCCAAACCTGCCCTTTCTTCTTTATTAAGATTGTTGAAACTTAACTTACATATGTTTAGTCCTATATATTTATGTGTCCCTATTTGTACATCTCTATGCTATGAATTTTATTTTAAGTGCAATTTGACTTTAAGCTTTTTTTCAGGTGACACAGTGAATCTCTTGAGAGAGGTAATTTTTATGTTGTGTGCCTTTAAATGAAGGTGGGGATTTTATCGAGTTGTTCTGAAATGGTATAAAATGGGGGCTTTGTTCTGTTTTTATTGTCTGATGAAGTGGCTTGGTCCACGAACGCACTCACCTTTGTCTTGTGTGGAATAAATTGCTTTTATTTTTCTACAGCTGTGGCCTGTTGCTTCCTTTGGTTGTTTTTACATGATATACAATATATATACAGAAAAGAAGAAATTCAGTATAAGATATTGTTAGGAATACATTGAATCTTCAAAGTAATCTTATACAAGAAACACAGTAAGAGCCTTGGTACTTCAATAGCAACATTTCAAGGCTATTCCAACAACTAAAAGTCTTAATATGCTTTACAGATCTTATTCTAATCCCTTCTTTTTCAGGTTTACATAGTAATGCTGTTAAATTTAAAAATTCCTTGAATGTAGGAATTAAGTTCAATTTCCAATTTTTTGTTATAACTTTTCTAGATACTGCCAGAAGTCTCCAAAACATTTTTTTGTTGTTTAACTTTTACAGATAAAGAAAGTGGGGGTCTATATTAAAAGCACGAAGGTGTACTTACTCGAATACGTAAACACCAACACATATTCATCAAACCGCAAAAACATCGATCATCCTGGAGAGCGAAATCCAAAATGTCGAATCGTCATGGTTGGCCCTTCTGCGGTATAGCTCCGTAAGGTAAGTGTGTGATAGTTACGGACCTTAGGGTTAGGGTGCGGGTTAAGGTAAGTGCGTAGAGGGTAATGTATGTGAGATTTAGTGTAGGGTTAGAAGTAGAGTTTTGTTAAGTGCATGTGTGTGGATTATTTAGTTTGTTTGGGTATAGCTTCTTAAGGTAAGTGTACGATACTTACGGACCTTAGGGTTAGGGTGCGGGTTAAGGTAATTGCATACATGGTGGTATATGCAAAATTTAGTGTAGGGTTAGAAGTAGGGTTTAGTTTAGGGTTAGAAGTAGGGTTTTGGTTAGTGTATGTATGTGGTTTATTTAGTTTGTTTGGGTAGGTAGTATGTAGCGGGTGGTGGGGTGGGACAACTATGACGGTTCGAGTTTTTGAATTTCATGGTTTAGGGTGTTCAGTGCATTTGTGGTTCATGGAATATGTGTCGGCGTTTACGTATTTGGGTAAGTACACCATCGTGCTTTTAATATAGCCCCAGAAAGTGGAATATTCATTAGTATTATTGATGTAGTTAAAGAACAATCAGACCATAACTCCTTAAAATTATACTTATCTCATCCCAATATACATTTAATTTTTCACAGTCCACATAAACATGCGTCCAGTCAGCTTTTGCATCTTTGCTACATCTCCAACAAACTGAAGATATCACTTTTCTAAACTAAGAGATATTATATGGAGTAACAAACATTCTATGTATATACTTCCACATGAAATTCTTTCCATTATAAACTTGAAGATGCCTGACTAACTGATTTAAACAACAAAGTTTTATTCTTTCGATCTATTGAGTCACTCAATCTATTATCTAAAAAGTTCCAAAGTTTTACCTCAAAATTATTATTTATAATTCACTGATAGAACTTGGACAAGCTTTCTGTATCGGTCAATATACTTTCCATGATAAGGCGGCTGTGGTGGTGCAGCTGTTAGCATTGTCACCTCACAGCAAGAAGGTCTCTGGTTTGATTCTCGGCTGAGGTGCCTTCAGTGTGGAACCTGCATGTCTTCCTTGCAGTTGCATGGGTTTCCTCCCACATTCCAAAGATATGCAGTAGGTGGATTGGGCCCTCTAAATTGGCCATAGGTGTTAGTAAGTGGCACAGATCAACTACAGAGGCAGGGCTAGCCACCCAACAGTGTAAACCTTGGTTTCAGGTAATTGTCACTGTTGAAAGTGACATCCCAACCTTATGGGAAAAGGGGGTTGAGTATGGATGGATACCTTACATGATAGCATTTGTATATTCATATAATGTGGGTACAGTTTTCTGTTCCTCTTTACTCATATTACCTACACATTCATTTAATTTCTTACTGGTGGATAATATTAACTGGCTAAAAGATTCAGCCAATTTAAAAATTTTCATTAAATATTCTGTCAACTTAGCTTTTCCTTTTTGAAAGAAGTCAGTCCATAATACTAATCCATTACTTTTAAGTAAATTAATTTCAACATTGTTCAGAGTTTTTTTAAATCTAGAGGAGTGTGCAATGGGAAAGCACACAGCTTTACATTTCGATATTAATGGGGTTTTATAACATATTTCTTAACTGTTTTAAGAATTTATTTCATATATGAAGAATCTAAAGACTGAAATGAATTTCCTTCAAAGGGAAATTTTATTAACCAGATGAAAAGATTGTTACATATTTCTAGTTTATCATATTTGATAAGCTTATAAGAATTTAGTATAATCTACTCTTGAATGGTTTTCCATTGACTACTATAAGCTGAGTTTATTCAGAGTATAATAGAGTTAACCTTTGTAGCAGTAGGATAAGATTCTTCATCTGGGAAGCTAATACCATTATACTTGCATAATCCAGTATGATTTCTATAAGCAAGTCTCAGTTTTTTAGAATATCATAAGACTGAAGTTAACATTTTTTCCATTTTCCTTAAAATTTTTTGGCAGATATTAAAAATTGAATGCAATACACAAATACACACACACACACACACACACACACACACACACACACACACACACACACACACACACACACACACACACACACACACACACACACACACACACACACACACACACACACACACACACACACACACACACACACACACACTCTCTTTGGTAATATAATCATTTTAATAAGAACTAACATATCCTCAAAAGTTAAAATAAATTGATTTTTAATAAGAAATCACACTTCTTTAATTATTTTTTTTAAATAATTTTAATAATCTTAGATCTTGATAAATTTGTATTCCTTTATTTTCCTTCCTAATAATATTATATATAACTTATTACCTCTTCCTTGCTTAAGTATAGGTAAGATTACAGAAAATTTCCAGAAGGGAGGAATTATTTTGTCATTCTGAATAATCCTGAAAATGTTGCTTAGTAATTATAAAATATTTAATGGAAGCAGACTATATAATTCTATACTTAAACAATCTAACCCTGGAGCTTTACTATTTCCCCTTTTTTAAGCTTCTTTAACTTCTGTTAGAGTAAAGGTTTATTCAACAGAAATATTTGTTCATCATTAAGTCTATTAGTAGCATTTTTCTTTAAATACTTATCAATTTGTAATCAGCAATATTATTATTTTTATCTTTATTAAAATAATCATGATGTTTTTAAAAATATTAAGCATTTCCTATGTGTCTGAAATAAGTTTGCTAGTGTGAGGATTTCAGATGTTATTGATTTGTGCCTTTTTTGCTTAATATCTTACTTCTACTAGCTAATCTATGAAGATTTCTTGAAGTCTTTGAATAACTGTGAAATTTTATTTTTTTAAAGCTGTCTCCACTTTATGGGTTAACATTGTTTGATATTTTGTCATTATTTTTAATGATTTCAGTATTGTCTAATTTCTTTGTCTATTGTTCAGACCTTGCTTTATGTATTTAATCTTGTATTTCTAAAACTCTTTATCCCACTCTTTCATTTTATTCCTAGCTCATATTCCCATTCTATCTTTAATATGCATTTTATGGAATCCCAAATAATCACTTTGACCTGACCATCATCTTTCAAAGATAAAAAAATATTGATTTGTTCCTTAAGGTAACTCTTAAATTATTTTCATTTCATCATATATACTGGAATTCCATAAATAATCTGAAATGTCCTTGTATTCATTAATGTATTAATACATAGCGTATCGTGATTAGATAAAGCACAACTAATAGTCTTAAAATAATTCACTTTGTTAAGTATAGCTGTGCAGGCATAAATCCTATTAATTTTAGTTTGCTTCCCATATGCATAAAAATAATGGGTGAAGAACAATGACTATTTCCGGGATCCAATAAAAAATTAGCTAGTGTATAGAGCCTGCCATTATGTCATTATGTTTAATTACTACAAAGGTATACATTGCTTTGGGAATATTAATGGATTCCATGACCATGGACATTTCAGTAGATTTTCTCCAAATTATAGTAGTTCCTCTACTCTTTGGACATTTCAGTAGATTTTCTCCAAAATATAGCAGTTCCTCTACTCTTTGTCTTAAAAGAAGCAGATGATAGCATTTTGTAACCCAAGTTATTTGAATAGTGTATATCTTTATCAGGTGGGTCTCTTGCAAGAACATAATGTCTCCTCTATTTCATTTTAGATATTTTATTAATGATTTTATTTTATTGCCATTATTTAATCCATTTACATTAATAGATAATAGATTAATGGACGGAATGGGAAACTTCTTAGATGGAGTTTAGCTTTGCAGTCCTATAACATGACTACCCAACATTGCTGTGGTAGTGCCAATAGTAATGCAGATGGATTATCTAGAAGGGGTATGGGATAATGTACAAAAAGACTGCACCCTTGTCTCAAGCTGCATTTCTTGAGGGATACCTACAGAAAGAAAATGTACTTGTGGTTCTTATGGGGGGGGGGGCAGTCAAATGTGATGCCAGGCTGAAAATGAATGTAAGTGAAATATGCTTATGCCAGGCTGAATATTCTGGCATGTCAATTTGGCATGTTGATTTGCAATGTATATGTCACTTAGTAAACACTTTTGTTTGTCTAAATGTTAAAGGACAGAGGAAGGTGTTAGTTATCAGTCAGGATGGCACCTTCTTCAAAGAAAACAAAAATGAAACAGCATTGTAATGCAAGTGTGAAGATAGGTGAAGGCTCCCAGCCTAGCCAGATAGAATTTTGTAGATAATTCTGTCATTTGTAAATATTAATATAAGCCACAGACTTGTTCTCTTAAATATGAAAAAATGGTGTTAAATGTGGAACTGCAAAAATGTAACAACAGTGCACTCTGCTGTAACAAAGCTGACAAGTCAATTCTTTGATGTCAAAACTCAGAGCCGATATGTCTGGATGAAGGAATTCTTCCTATTGTTTTTAAGCCAGAGTTAATGGCTAGAATTTGCATGTATAATTTCTTTTATTGCCCTGCTTCCTGACCAGTTGCAAGATCAAAGGGACTATTAACCTCTGAGAGTCTGTTAGCCTGGGAACCAGAAATAAATTATATAATCTGAAATAAATCAGTGGTACTGTGTTATTAATTTAAAGACAGAAAGAATGAGAGCATTAGAGCATTTCTCTTGAGAACATCCAACTCACCAGCATTCTGACTGTGTAAGTTTATTTTAGAACTGTGTTTCTGCTAGAAATAGCTAGGAAATAGGAATATTAGTCTAAGTGTGTTTCTGTGATGGCAGAATTTTTCTACAGTATTATTTTATGTATTTCTCTGTGGTCTCTGAGCTCTTGACTAGCACTGTGTAGTAAGAAGTATTGTCTTGAGTTTTTTTTATTTATTATTAACTATTTTTAAACCTTTCAGCTGTGGCTGTTTTGTGTAGAGATAATTTAAGCTCTAAGAATACATTGCATGTATATAGTGATATTGTACCAAGCCACTCCAAATAAGCTTCGCTGTTCAGTCACACTTAGCATTTGGATAATAATATTGCACAGTAGTAATTGGACACCCTTTACTAAGGGCCTTTGAGCAGCTGATAAATATTAGCTGGGTGGTGGCAGTGATTTTTACCGTATAGTCTGGGGTAAAAGGGGCACAGCTGGAGAACCTGTGCCAGCCTTCCCCAGGATTGTCTGTGTGGTTGTATAAACTGTTATCTCAAAGTGTGTGTGTGTGTGTCAGCTACTTGGGCAGGGACACAAAACACTGGTTGGACAGAGAAGGTGCTGGAGGTTTTAGCTTGCCCACTAGGCTGAGCTCTGGACCCTATAGCTGTTATTGGGGACCTGGAGAGAAAGGGAGAAACCAGCCCCAGACTGACTGTGATCTCTGTGTGCTCTATTTATTGTGTGTGTGTATTTATTATCCTTTCCCTATATGGATGGCTCTCACTGCCATTAGAGGTGAGGATTGAGGCTTCTTGATTGCTGGGCCAGTGCACGGGGATCACAGCAAGGGTCACTGAAACTCTTTAAGACCTATTTTGGGTGCAATTAGAGATGAAACATATGTGAAGGTGTTGAGACAAACTCTTTTGTGATGGCTGTGGAGCTAGCTGGTTTATGACCTTGCTAGGACTTTGGCTATATAATTGCAATTTAACAAAAGGTTTAGCAGTAGTAAGTGTGGACTTGCTGTGAGATCTTCTGTTATGTGACAATTAACTAGTCATTGTTTAAGGTACAGTACTTCATGTAGCAGTTAGATAGGAAACTTAGATAGCTGGAGTTAGATTGTTTCTGAATGCATTCTATATATGTTTATTGTACTTTAATTTTCTCTGAGTGCTAACTTACTTATATTTTATTATGTATTTATGCTACTTTCTTTATTATTTAAGTAAAAATCTGTTTAATTATCTTTACGTTATTGTGGCTGGTATTTATTTAGTACAAGTGCATTTATGCATTGTGGCTTAGCTGACAAGAGGATACTCATTCATACTTAGGAATAACAAACTGTAAGGGTCATGTCTTCGAGACTGCTTTGGCCAACTACTTGTGAAAGAGATACTAACTGGCAAAATCAGAGAATGCAGGTAACTGGAAGTTTTTGACTTTCTTCAGAGTGGTGAAAGTACTACTAGGCCCAGGAAGAAAGCTATGTGGAATGGGAGAATTCAGCAGCCTTCCCTGGAAATTGTATGCATGTGTGCATATGTGAAAAACAATACTTTGTGTGAAAGGCGGTTACAGTGAACAGAGGGGTTCATGGAGAGAGAGGTGTGGCTCTGTAAGTGAACAGTGTGCAGTCTAATTTGGGTGTGGAGGTTGAAGACCTTTACCCAGGACAGTAGCACATATTCCCTCTGAGCTCTTAGTGCCAAGGTTGTATTTTCTGGATTATTCATTGAAACAGACTGGTAACAGCATCTCTTTCACATTTAGTGGTTTGGTTGACATGGGTCCGTCACAATCATACTTAAGTATTCAAATGTTCAGTAAATGTGGCTTAACATCTTTTTGTTCATCCTGCCCAGGTGTTTTCATATTCTTAGTTGCTTACTTATTGGCAATATGCAGAGAACTTTATTCCTGACTGCAGTGATGGAGAGGGTATTCAGTGCACTTACACTGCACATAATTTGCATGGAATATGGTTTGCAACTACTATTAATACTAAAAAGTATACAAATCTTACCAGAGTTCAATGATAAATGGTTGTATTTAATTGTAATACAGTTGTGTTCTACATTCCTACTCAGTTATAATACATTTTTCTGAATGGCATTCTTATCAGGGCTATAAACTGTTAGACAAACTATACACATTACAAAGGATAAAGAAAGATGCAATATCTACAAGTTGCACAAAGTAAGATCAAGCAATAACCAAGATACATTGTTGTAGATTACAAATGCAATGACAGCGCAGTTAATAAGGTATGCTAACCATAGTTTCTGAAACAGGCATGTGTGCTTCCTAAAGTGAAGGGTTCATTTCATTACCTAGTTTGTTCCAAGAGTCTGGGGCCAATTCATAAAGTGATTTCTGATAAGTAAATAAAGTAAAATGGGTTCTGATTAACATGATGGCCTCATGACTTATTAACAATTGAAAGAAATTTACTTTTAATTTGTTTACAAGAAATGTCAAAATATGTTTGTAGATTAAAAGTTGAAGTTTTGAAGCTTCCTCTTGGTGAAATATGTTGACATTTTAGATTTTAAATAATAATACAATGATAGTCATTGGTAAGTAGAAAGTTGATTAACCTTTAAATCTTATTTTCATTGGTTTGAATTGTTGCTGTATTATGCTTAAGTAGTGAGGCAATGATGTATAAAGTATATTCAAAGAAACAATTTGCACAGGCACAACTATATAAAATTAAGGACCACAATGTGACACATTTTCAACAAATCTGCTTGCTAGTGCCAGTAGTTTCTAAGAATTTAGAAAGGCCTTGCCTAAAACTAAGTCAAACTGGATATAACACATTTGAGTTCAGTTTCTTAGCTGCTGCCAAATACAGTTTCATGGCACCTATACAATATGTATAATATGTACAATTCAGTAACCATCCCTGTATTCATTAATACTGTGTATACTCTCAGTTTACAATAACATATTTAAATTGCTTTCCCATAAAGCCAAACGCCAGACAGAGTTACTGCAAATAAGCTAGCAATATTTCTTCAGATATGTATAAATGATTACTGATGGCACAAACTTTAATGTCCAAAGTTTGCTTGTGAGAAACATAGTACTCATGTAATAACTGATAGTAAACTGTGAAAGCTATAACAAATAATTATTTAAGTGTTTCAGAGGCAACAGTGTGGTTAAAAAAATATAACAAATTCTCTATCAAACTGTTCCAGGCTAGCGCTTTCAAATATCTTCACAAAACATGTCCTTTCAACTTCCAAACAATGCTGAAAAACAGACTGCATACTTTGTAATTTGCTGATTTTATTAGTACATTTAATACTGAGAATCATTTATAGAGTAAGAATACAACTGCCGAATAACATCATAGCTGTTATACGCTAATGCATGACTTTTGATTCATCTGCATTGAGTTGCATATAGAATTATTGTTTATATAATGTAAAATTAATCTATTGTATGCAGCAAAGCCCTAGTTCCAACAGACAGTTCATTTATTAAAAATAATGGTCTTACAGTGTTAACATTATTATAAGCTATTGTATAGGAAATTTATCAAAAACTAAACTGTGTTACTAGTTAACTGTTTTAAGAGCCTAACATAGAAGATTATGTGTTGGGTCTCCAATCGGAACCTGTTTATAATGTGTTAAAGACATGGATACCAGGTGAATCCTGCCATCCATGGCAAGAACACAAAATATTCACTTACAACTGGAGAGCTGATTCTTTGTAGTGCATGAAGGTTTATTTGTTCCATGTACTGCTACTTACTGAAAAAAGCGAAGCGCTGTGCTGGTAAAGTAGTTGGGAAGCACAGTCATACAGATAACAGGAGACATCCTTACATATTCCCTGTGTAAGGGAAGCAGTGAGTTTCCAATTTTGGTGGCTGTAATGTTGTACACAGCAGGGAGAAACAGAACTGAAATGAAACAATTCTGCTGCTATTTTTTTACTTGCCAGCACTACCAGCTTATGATGCTAATAGCATGTAGGGGATGCTAAACATTAAGTACCCTTCTAAGCATTGTCATGATTGGGTCTCACACTCGAGTAGTGCTGAAGCAGGGTGCTTTTAACCGATATTGAAGCACAGTCATGGAGTTGTATGCAGTACAAGTATGTACTGCTCATTTTCTTTATTGCTAGCTAAGCAAGCTATAAAGGTGGCATGATAAAGAAACATGTGCACCCCCTCTAACAGACAATGGCAAAGTACTATGTATGGGATTAGTTATTATCCAGTACATCATACTTTGTTCTGTGAACAATAATAAGGTAACATGCTCAAATGTTCATTTTAAAGTCTGCTATAAAACAGAGAGCTGTGGCACTTGAAAAAATGGGATAATATAAAATGTGCATTGTCAATAGACTGCCTTTAAATAAATGTTCTAAACTGTGTACATTAAATGTGACCTTTAAGCAAATACCTAAGGTGTCAGAATATCCTCTGTATTGTAAAGGTTAAGTCTTGAGGTGTAAAAAGCATCCCAATATTTTGTAATGTATTTACAACTTAAACTGACAACAGTCATTTATTTTGCTTGTGTGTATTAATTATACATAAGTCTGATGAACATACCATTTAGTAAGCTGCAAGCACTAACACATCATATGTATATATATATATATATATATATATATATATATATATATATATATATACACGGTGAATAAGGATTGTACATCCATAGTAACCAGCAAAAGCCTACCTGCATTCTCATGCGTACTAGTGAATGAATGTAGGTCCCTCAGGAACTGTTTAGTATCTAATAAAATAGTGCTGTTCCCTCTAAGTACAGATTTGAGATGTCGTTCAACATAAATGGATCGAGTTTCTGTGGACCAACCCCTCCTCGACACAATGGGTCTCATATGTGGCTGTAGTGGGTTCTTGTGAACTTTAGGGAGACCCTGTACTATTGGAATCAATGGGTTCTTAACAATAAAATAGTGAAACAAATCCAAGTCAGTAATATGGCATTGCAGGCATTCATACAGAGCATTATATATTGAAACATTACATCTCTGAACTTGCTGAAGATCAACCTTAGAATAATACTTGGTATCATCAAGCATATTAAACATAGAATCCGTATAAAAAGAATAGCCCATTATTACCAGTGACCCTCCTTTGTCCGCCGGTCTCATGAAAATCGAGGCATCATTCCACAAACAGTCCAAACCTGCCCTTTCTTCTTTATTAAGATTGTTGAAACTTTACTTACATATGTTTAGTCCTATATATTTATGTGTCCCTATTTGTACATCTCTATGCTATGAATTTCATTTTAAGTGCAATTTGACTTTAAGCTTTTTTCAGGTGACACAGTGACTCTCTTGAGAGAGGTAATTTTTATGTTGTGTGCCTTTAAATGAATGTGGGGATTTTATCGAGTTGTTCTGAAATGGTATAAAATGGGGGCTTTGTTCTGTTTTTATTGTCTGATGAAGTGGCTTTGTCCACGAATGCACTCACCTTTGTCTTGTGTGGAATAAATTGCTTTTATTTTTCTACAGCTGTGGCCTGTTGCTTCCTTTGGTTGTTTTTACATGATATACAATATATATACAGAAAAGAAGAAATTCAGTATAAGATACATTGAATCAACAAAGTAATCTTATACAAGAAACACAGTAAGAGCCTTGGTACTTCAATAGCAACATTTCAAGGCTATTCCAACAACTAAAAGTCTTAATATGCTTTACAGATCTTATTCTAATCCCTTCTTTTTCAGTTTTACATAGTAATGCTGTTAAATTTAAAAATTCCTTGAATGTAGGAATTAAGTTCAATTTCCAATTTTTTGTTATAACTTTTCTAGATACTGCTAGAAGTCTCCAAAACATTTTTTTGTTGTTTGGCTTTTACAGATAAAGAAAGTGGGGGTCTATATTAAAAGCACGAAGGTGTAATTACTTGAATACATAAACACCAACAGATATTCATCAAACTGCAAAAACATCGATCATCCTGAAGAGCGAAATCCAAAATGTCGACTCGTCATGGTTGGCCCTTCTGCAGTATAGCTCCGTAAGGTAAGTGTGTGATAGTTACGGACCTTAGGGTTAGGGTGCGGGTTAAGGTAAGTGCATAGAGGGTAATGTATGTGAGATTTAGTGTAGGGTTAGAAGTAGAGTTTTGTTAAGTGCATGTGTGTGGATTATTTAGTTTGTTTGGGTATAGCTTCTTAAGGTAAGTGTACGATACTTACGGACCTTAGGGTTACGGTGCGGGTTAAGGTAATTGCATACATGGTGGTATATGCAAGATTTAGTGTAGGGTTAGACGTAGGGTTTAGTTTAGGGTTAGAAGTAGGGTTTTGGTTAGTGTATGTATGTGGTTTATTTAGTTTGTTTGGGTAGGTAGTATGTAGCAGGTGGTGGGATGAGACAACTATGATGGTTCGAGTTTTTGAATTTCATGGTTTAGGGCGTTCAATGCATTTGTGGTTCATGGAATATGTGTCAGCGTTTACGTATTTGGGTAAGTACACCATCGTGCTTTTAATATAGACCCAGAAAGTGGAATATTCATTAGTATTATTGATGTAGTTAAAGAACAATCAGACCATCACCCCTTAAAATTATACTTATCTCATCCCAGTATACATTTAATTTTTCACACTCCACATAAACATACGTCCAGTCAGCTTTTGCATCTTTGCTACATCTCCAACAAACTGAAGATATCATTTTTCTCAACTAAGAGATTTTATATGGAGTAACAAGCATTCTATTTATATACTTCCACATGAAGACTTTCCAGTATAAACTTGAAGATGTTCGACTAACTGATTTAAATAACAAAGTTTTATTCTTTCGATCTATTGAGTCACTCAATCTATTATCTTAAAAGTTCCAAAGTTTTACCTCAAAATTATTATTTATAATTCACTTATAGAACTTGGACAAGCTTTCTGTATGGGTCAATATACTTTCCATGATAGTGCGGCAGTGGTGGTGCAGCTGTTAGTATTGTCACCTCACAGCAAGACGGTCTCTGGTTTGATTCTCGGCTGAGGTGCCTTCAGTGTGGAATCTGCAGGTCTTCCTTGCAGTTGCATGGGTTTCCTCCCACATACCAAAGACATGCAGTAGGTGGATTGGGGCCTCTAAATTGGCCATAGGTGTGAGTAAGTGGCACAGATGAACTACAGTGGCAGGGCTAGCCACCCAACAGTGTAAACCTTGGTTCCAGATAATTGTCACTGTTGAAAGTGACATCCTAACCTTATGGGAAAAGGGGGTTGAGTATGGATGGATACCTTACATGATAGCATTTGTATATTCATATAATGTGGGTACAGTTTTCTGTTCCTCTTTACTCATATTACCTACACATTCATTTAATTTCTTACTGATGGATAATATTAACTGGCTAAAAGATTCAGCCAATTTGAAAAATTTCATTAAATATTCTGTCGACTTAGCTTTTCCTTTTTGAAAGAAATCAGGCCATAATACTAATCCATTACTTTTAAGTAAATTAATTTCAGCATTGTTCAGAGTTTTCTTAAATCTAGAGCAGTGTGCAATGGGAAAGCACACAACTTTCCATTTTGATATTGATGAGGTTTTATAACATATTCCTTAACTGTTTTAAGATTTGATTTCATATATGAAGAATCTAAAGACTGAAATGAATTTCCTACAAAGGGAAATTGTATTAACCACATATAAAGGTTGGTGCATATTTCTAGTTTATCATATTTGATAAGCTTATAAGAATTTAGTATAATCTACTCTTGAATGGTTTCCCATTGACTAGTATAAGCTGAGTTTCATCATCATCATCATCATCATCATCATCATTATCCCCTTTTTCCCATTTACATGGAGTCGGGGTATCGTATTAACTGTCGCCAACTCTCTCGATTCAGTGCCACTCTCCTGCCTTCTTCAACACTCATGCCTGACTGTCGCAGATCTTCTTTCACACAATCCATCCACCTCTTTGCTGGATGCCCTCACTTCCTCTTACCTTTTTCCTGTCTGTCCCAAATCTCCCTCACCAGATTTTCTTCTGCTTTTCTACACATGTGCCCATACTATCGTAATCTGTTTTCTTTGATCTTTTCTGCAATTGGAGCTACTTTGGCTTCTGTTCTTATGTCCTCATTTCTTCGCCTGTCCTGCAGTGTGCATCCTACCACCTTTCTCAGGCACTTCATTTCCATCACCTCTAGCTTCTTCAACTGTTCTGCCTTTACTGCCCAGGTTTCTGTACCATACAGTAGTACTGGTCACATCACTGTCTTGTACACCTTACTTTTCAGCTTCTTTGGCATTCTTCTGTCATAGACTACACCTGATACTCTATGCCTCTGATTCTAGCTTTGACCTCTTCATTCAGACTACCCTTCTCCTCAACCACCCCTCCCAGATACTTGAAGCTGTTTACCTGTTCCACTATCTTCCCATCTATCTCTTTTCTCAGCTTCTTCTGATTTCCCCAATCTGTTGCCATTATCACTGTCTTATCTGTGCTTAGTTTCATCCCATGTGCCTTCAGATTTGTATTACATTCTCCTATCCTTTGCTGAGGTTCTAGCTCAGAGTCTGCCTGTACTGCCACATCGTCTGCATACAGCAGCTTTGTTGATCTGTCCCCTCCAACCTGTTTGCTGATGTAGTCCATTACCAGTATGAACAGCAGTGGGCTCAGAGCTGAACCCTGGTGTACACTCACTCCCACTGGGAACCCCTCAGTGAGGCCAAACACTGTTCGTACTTGAGTCACTGTTTCCTTGTACATAGCCTGTACTAATTCTACCAATGTTTCTGGGACTTCAAACCACTGCAGTACTGCCCAGATCAGCTTTCTTGGGACCTTGTCATATGCTTTCTCCAAGTCTAGAAAAGCCCAGTTTGACTCTCTCCTCTAGTTTCTTCTCAAGTATCTGTCTCAGTGCAAACATTGGGTCAATTGTGCTGCATCCTGATCTGAATCTGAACTGTTCATCTCCCATCTTACATTCTACTATTCTGCGTATCCATTTATCAAACACCCTCTCCAGAACTTTCATGCAATGTGGTAGGAGTTTGATGCCTCTGTACTGTCCACAGTTGTGGATGTCCCCTACTGTCCACATTTGTGGATGTCCCCTTTATTCTTGTACACTGGCATGAGTATGCTTATTCTCCAGTCATCTGGAATACGCCTTTCTCTCCACACTGCAATTAGTACCCTCAGGAGCCATTTCTCCCCTAGCTCACCCAGCATCTTTATCATATCTGTTGTGACCTCATCTGAGCCTGCTGCTTTCTCTGACTTCATTTTCCTTAGTGCTGCTCTTACTTCTTTTAAGCTGGGCTCCTCTTCTACTCTCATTGTAGGCTGTTTCTGGGGTAGTACTGCTTCTGTGGGGTTTTCTTCATTCAGAAGCTGCTGGAAATACTCCTTCCATCTGCCTTTGATGTCCTGTGGGCTGGTAAGCAGGTTGTTGCTGGAATCCCTTATGAAGGGTGTCTGACTATCTTCTTTATCTTTCTGTCTTTGCCTTGAAACCTGGTATAGTTTCTTTGTGCCCCTTACTGAGTCACTTTCCAGAAGCTGATAGAGTGCCTCTGATGCCCTATTCTTTGCTATTGCAACTTCTTTCTTAGTTTCTTTGTTAACCAACCAGTAGTCCTTCCTAGCTTGGTCAGTCTTTTCAATCTCTCACTTCTTCCTGCACTCCTTCTTTCTTTTGATTACTTCCTGCACTTCTGCATTCCACCACCAGTTTTCCTTATGTACCTTATTTCCATACCTGGCTCGGCCACATATCTTTTCTGTAGTCCTAACACATGCTGTTTTTAGGCACTGCCAATTCTTCAACTCCACCTATTTCCTCCTCTTCTTGGGGTGCTAGAGCCCTGAGTAATTCCTTGAACTGCTGTACTTTCTCTCCAGTCAATTTCCAGGTCTTCAGCCTGGTGTCTGTTGACCTTAGAGCCTTCTCTGACCACTGCTTGCAGCTGATTGTGGCAACTACTGGTTTATGCTGTGAACCGACTGTTTTACTGGGGATGACTTTGCAATCATGGATTCTACCCCAGTGCCTTTTCCTTACCAGGAGGAAGTCTACCTGAGTTGTATGTTGGCTACTCTTGTATGTGATCTTGTGACTGTCTCTCTTTCTGAACCATGTGTTGGCTACTATCAAGCCATTTGCCAGACAGAAGTCTAGAATGGCTTCTCCTTCTTTATTCCTATTGCTCCACCCATGTGGACCCAGGCAGTCCTCATATCCTGCTCTGAGTGTCCTTATATGTGCATTTAAGTCACCCATTATCAACACCAATTCATGTTGTCCTTCTTTATCTAGTAGGTCCTGCAACTGCTGTCTGAATGCACTCTTTTCCTCACTATCACAACCCTGCTCTGGGGCATAGGCTGAGATTATGAATACTGTCCTATCATTACACTGAAGTCTGATTGCCATGAGTCTGTCATTAATTCTGATGATATCCCTCACTGACTTTTGAAGCCTCTGTCTCACCACAATTCCTACACCATTTCTAGCTTGTCCACCACCTGAGTAGTAGAGTCTGGATCCCAAGCCAAGTGGCTTTGTTGCACTGCCCTTCCATCTCATCTCTTGGATATATAGGAAGTTCAGCCTCCTCTGTATCATCATGTCATCCACTTCTAAGCTGCATCCTGTCAGTGAACCTACATTAAGCATAGCAATTCTCAGTTCATGTTTGGCAGGTTGGTTGGTTTTATGTCCAGCTTTCACTCAACAGAGCTATCCCAGGTAACCCAGGCTGGGCAACTAGACACCGGCCAGCCAGTAGCCTATTGACCCAGGGCTGCTGGGCTTTTATGGCAAGCACACACTGGCCAATAGGGGGCACATATACCCCTCCCACCATTAGCATGGGTCCCTGGCATGGGTCAGAGAGTAGGCCAGGTCCTCAACCCACTTAACACCGGTAACTACCCATGCCCATTTTTTGGCGACAGTCAACATGACCAAATCACCTAGAGCCATATTTTACACCATTGAGTGGCTAGCCCTGCCACGGCACACAGTTTGTAATCCGTGTTCTCCTATCTTGAGGATACTGCGCACCACAATAGATGCCCAAAGCGGTTGGTCTTTTTACAACTCTTCCCCCCATTGGGCACCATGTAGAGTCTGTGCTGCTGCCCACAGCTCCATTCATTGGTGAGTTTCAGATGGAAACACTCAGCATGTTTTTCGAACATGGGAGAAACCCCACAGAGACACAGAGAGAACATGCAAACTCCAAACAGGCATTAGTCAGAGGTCAGGATCGAACCTTGTGCATTGGAGGCGAAGACTTTAACCACTAAGCCATCTGGCCTCTTATTAGTATAAGTTGAGTTTATCCAGAGTATAATAGAGTTAACATTTGTAGCAGTAGAATAAGATTCTTCATCTGGAAAGCTAATACCATTATACTTGCATAAGCCTATGTGATTTCTATAAGCAAGTCTCAGGTTTTTCGAATATCATAAGACTGAAGTTAACATTTTTTCCATTTTCCTTAAAAGTTTTTGGCAGATATTAAAAATAGAATGCAACACACACACACACACACACACACACACACACACACACACACACACACACACACACACACACACACACTCTTTGGTAATATAATCATTTTAATATTTATTTTTATTTATTTTACATTTGTTAACCGGGCTGGTCCAACTGGATGCATATCCTTTTTCAGTAGAGGCCCGAGGAGAAAAGCTCCAATCATAATCTTCAAACACAAAATATCAAAACAAGTTATATAAAAAAAATACAGGTTATAACAATACAAGTTACAAAAAGTATAAAAAAGTAGACGTACATTTACAAGGTTAGTAAAAAAAAAGTCCATTTACATAGAAGTATAATGAGACAAAGATCAATCATCTGGTAAAGCATGAAAGGGAAATATTATATACTAATAGAGTATATCAAGTTCAAGAGTCACCATCTTATATTTGTGGTAAAAATGTATTTCAAGATAAGTGATAAGGGAACAAGAATTAGGAGATGGGGACTGGATAGATTTGGTGTGAAGGTATGAAATATTAGATTAATCAGGTTCAGGACATGGGCATAGCCATAGTGTCTTGAGATATTCTTTGAGGTTCTTTTTGAACTGTTTGTGAGAGGTTGTATTTCTGAGGTAGATTGGGAGGCGTTCCATGAATGGAGTTGGCGAAGAGGGCATCGCCACCAGAATTATTGGCTTTAATGGTTAGGATCTGGGTGGTGTTGGAAGATGGGAGACTATTTAGGTGGGTGTATGGTATCAGTATGCTACACAGAGCGGGGTTCTGTCTGGTTGGTTAATTATTTTCCATGCTTCAGAGAGTTGGTTTAGTTTGAGAAGATTGGCAGTTCCAGCCACCCAAGTTGCCTCAGGTTATGACAATGGTGGGTGCGATATGGAGAACCTGTTATAAATCTAGTAATGTGGTGGTAGGCCAGGGAGAGCATGTTTAGTTCACGTTTATGGAGGAAAGAAAGGACTGGGGAGGCATAGAGAGTGTAGAGAGAGATGTGTGCGGGCTATGGTAAGTTTTGCAGTCGGAGTAAAAATTTTTATTCTGTACATGGATCCAAGTTTTTTGTTAACAGATTTAACTGTTTGGGTGACGTGTATATCAAATTTGAGCTTATGGTCAATAGTTACTCCTAGTAATTTGGTACTGGTGACAGGGGTTATGATAGTCCCATTGTTGGATTTGATACAGAAGGCATTACTATCTGTGTTTGGGAGTTCTTTTACTGGGGTAGAGAAGACGTTGGGAAAAAATAGTAATTTGGTTTTGGTTGGGTTGAGTAGGAGTTTGAGGTCGGTAAACCATTTTCAACTAGAGAAAACAGAGTTGAGTGGTGGTTTGGAGGTTGAAGAGGGAGGCATTAGAGCAGATTAAGGTGGAGTATTGTATGCAGGTGGATTGAGGGATAACTGAGTGAAGGTCATTAATGAAGATGGAAAACAGAAGTGGTCCAAGTATTGAGCCCTGAGGGACACCAGTGGTGTTGGGAAGGAGGTCTGATAGTCTATTTTGCCATAGGACAGCCTGTTTCCTATCAGTTAGGTACGTTTTGAACCATGTTAGAGCTGGGGTGTCCAGATGCAAGGTTTCAAGGGTGGACAGTAGGAGCTGGTGGTTGACCATATCAAAAGCTTTTGACAGATCAAGAAAGAGGGAGGAGGATATAAGTTTACTATATTGTTATTAATGGAGTCAACAAAGGAAAGGAGGGCAGTGGTTGTACTATGGTGGGGCGAAAGCCATGTTGGGTGTTGGATAGGAGATGATTGCACGTTAGATAGTGAAGAAGTTGTTTGTGGATGCATCTTTCCATAATTTTGCTATTGGGGACAGTATAGCTATTGGTCTATAGTTTGAGATTTCCGTGGAGGTGCCTCCTTTGTGAAGTGGGATTATGTAGGATATCTTCCATACAGTGGGAATACTAGCTTCGTAATGGTTCTATTGATAAGGATGGATATAGGGTATGCAATAACTTCAGCCGCTATTTGTAAGAATTCTGCTGGGAGGTGATCAGCTGCTAGAGTGATTGGTTTAACTTTTTTTAAGAGAGAATATATGTATGATGTGGAGACAGATTTAAAAGTGCACTGGGTAGGGGTCTCAACTTGGGGTTTTGTGGCAGATGGGGAGAGGAGGTTAGTTGACTGGCAAGGTTTTGGATTGTCTCGGTGAAGTAAGAGTTAAAGGAATTGGCTATTTCTTGCCCTTGCTCAATGAGCTTTCGGTTGGGGTAGTAGTTTTTCCTGGGTGCTGGAGGTTGTTGAAACTAGCCCAGAATTTCTTTGGGTTATTCTTGTGTTTCTGCTGATAAGAACCAACATATCCTCAAAAGTTAAAAGAAATTGATTTTTAATAAGAAATCACACTTCTTTAATTATTTTTTTAAATAATTTTAATAATCTTAGATCTTGATAGATTTGTATTCCTTTATTTTCCTTCCTAATAATATTATATATAACTTATTACCTCTTCCTTGCTTAAGTATAGGTAAGATTACAGAAAATTTCCACAAGGGAGGAATTATTTTGTCATTCTGAATTATCCTGAAAATGTTGCTTAGTAATTATAAAATATTTAATGGAAGCAGACTATATAATTCTATACTTAAACCATCTAACCCTGGAGCTTTACTATTTCCCTTTTTTAAAGCTTCTTTAACTTCTGTTAGAGTAAAGGTTTATTCAAGAGAAGTATTTGTTCATCATTAAGTCTATTAGTAACATTTTTTTTAAATACTTATCAATTTGTAATCAGCAAGATTATTATTTTTATCTTTATTAAAATAATCATGATTTTTTAAATATTAAGCATTTCCTCTTTGTCAGAAATAAGTTTGCTAGTGTGAGGATTTCAGAGGTTACTGATTTGTGCCTTTTTTGCTTAATATCTTACTTCTATTAGCTAATCTATGAAGATTTCTTGAAGTCATTGAATAACTGTGAAATTTTATTTTTTTAAAGCTGTCTCCACTTTATGTGTTAACATTGTTTGATATTTTGTCATTATTTTTAATGATTTCAGTATTGTCTAATTTCTTTGTCTATTGTTCAGAACTTGCTTTATGAATTTAATCTTGTATTTCTAAAACTCTTTATCCCACTCTTTCATTTTATTCCTAGCTCATATTCCCATTCTATCTTTAATATGTATTTTAATGAATCCCAAATAATCACTTTGACCTGACCATCACCTTTCAAAGATAAAAAAATATTGATTTGTTCCTTAAGGTAACTCTTAAATTATTTTCATTTCATCATATATACTGGAATTCCATAAATAATCTGAAATTTCCTTGTTTTCATTAATGTATTAATACATAGTACATTATGATTAGATAAAGGACAATGAATAGTCTTAAAATAATTCACTTTGTTACGTATAGCTGTACAGGCATCTTCTTCTTCTTTTGGCTTTTTCCCGGTTAGGGGTTGCCACAGTGGATCATCTGTCCCCTCACGATTGGCAGTGGAGTTTTACAGTGTCGAGTTGCCAGCCTGGCGCCCAACCTTCCCCAGAAGGCACATGCACATGCACACTCACACCTAGGGCCAATTTAGAGTGTCCAATCCACCTACTGCATGTCTTTGGGATGTGGGAGGAAACCGGAGCACCTGGAGGAAACCCATGTGACCACAGGGAGGACATGCAGACTCCACACAGAAGGCACCATAGCCGAGAATTGAACCGGAGAACCTCTTGCTGTGAGGCAGCAATGCTACCCACTGCACCACCATGGCCACCCTATAGCTGTACAGGCATAAATCCTATTAATTTTAGTTTGCTTCCCATATGCATAAAAATAATGTGTGAAGAACAATGACTATTTCAGGGATCCAGTAAAAATTAGCTAGTGTATAGAGTCTGCCATTATGTCACTATGTTTAATTACTTCAAAGGTATACATTGCTTTGGGATCATTAATGGATTCCATGACCCTGGACATTTCAGTAGATTTTCTCCAAATTATAGCAGTTCCTCTACTCTTTGTCTTAAAAGAAGCAGATGATAGCATTTTGTAACCCAAGTTATTTGAATAGTGTATATCTTTATCAGGTGGGTCTCTTGCAAGAACATAATGTCTCCTCTATTTCATTTTAGATATTTTATTAATGATTTTATTTTATTGCCATTATTTAATCCATTTACATTAATAGATAATAGATTAAAACTACCCATACTATGTATTTGAAAAGACTTATTTTAAGAAATAATATGAAACATTTATCCACCATATTAATATAGTTGTATATAAGACTTTCATGCGTTCCTCCCACACTGTTTTAACATTCCATATTTTTTTGAATTCTTCCTTTCTACAAACTAAACTACTAAAACTCATAAATAATAAAAACAGAAACAATTTTGTAATGCTGACTACATATATCACTAATAAAGCACAACCTACTAAAGATTCCAAAGTACCTAGTTTGGCCATCAGATAGACAACCTACCATACTCTCTACCTAACAATACCTAAAACTTCATCAAAACCAAACCAGTATCTAAAGTGACTTACAGATAATAAATATACCGCTGGATTCACTATGCCCTGCACGGCATGCAGGATCAGTGCAGGAGCTCTAGCAGGCAATATGTCTGCCGTGCGATCTAGGAACAGCCTGCAGGGGTGTGCAGAGCTTCTGCACTAATCCTACACAGACAAATCCCTTGTATGCAAATCACCCCATTTGCAGGAGAAATCCATGTAAATGAGGTGATTTTGCAATCCAAGAAGCTTGTGACCGTCCGTGCAGGACTAGTGCAATCTGCAGAAATGTACTTGGTTAGTAACCGAGTACATTGCTGAAAAATCCAAAACGGAGCTGTGACAGCTCCAAATAAAGCCTGCATATCATTGAGGAAGTATGCCAGTGGCCAAGTATAAGGCCAATGGCATTGCAAACAAAACAAAAAATAAAAAAAAATTAACTTTTAATTTTCTTTTAGCCAATCTCGACTATTTAAGCGTAGGGCAGTGGCATGCAAATGGGATTGGGGGGAAAATAATAAAATAAACCTAAAATAAGCATTGTAACTAAAAGCAGTATTTTGCCATGCAAGTCATTGGCAGGGAGAAGATAATCTGGCCAGTGAGTAGTGGTTGCTAAGGGGGGGAGGCTCAGTGTGAGATATGTAACTATGCATTAGCAGGCAATCCTATGCAAATGAGGGGAATGATAGCGAATCCTAGTTTTCCCCAGCATGTGAGTCAGGTCTCAACAGTGTAAGAGTAGGAACTGCCTGGTGCAAGCATAGGAGTTAGTTGACATCATGGGGGTGTGTGTCAGACATACTGTAAGCAGATTGGAGCCGTGTGGCTTGTGTTTGCTCCTAGCTTAGCATAGCTACTCTAGGGGGTGTGTCCAAACCTGCTTAGCGCTCTTTACAAAGCATGAGCGGGTGCGCGCGCCATGCACCGGGCTTTACAGGAAGAAGAAAGAGGTTAAAACTGGAAATAGCAACAGTGTGCACATTTGAGCACTCTGTTTGCATGGTGCACATGCAGGCTTAAATAGGAAGGCAATGGGAAGGGAAAACAGCAGTAGGAAGGTAATCAAGGAGAACTAGCTTAGCTGGCAGGTGAAATGTATCAGAATCAGCCAATTACACAGGCAGCAGACCAGCTCAGCCCAAAGCACTACTATAAACTAAGCAAACACCTTCCCCTCTGGTTTTTCCCACACTCTACACCACCAATGTAAACAAGCAGGGAACTTTTAGCACTCACAACAGCAAAATACTAGGGGCTGCAATAGCTATCATACAACTTGTGGAAGAGGCTGAGGGTGGTAAGGATGTGAATGCTGCTGACCAACCCACAGTGAGGAGATAGAGAAGAGTGTACAGACCCAGGGTAACCTACTAGGGGCTACATGAGCTGGAGATAGTGGAGTGCTATAGGGTGGACAAGGACCTCCTACAGCAAATTGTTGAACTGTGCCGGCCATGCCTGACACACACAACTAACAGAGGGGAACCCATCCCAGTGGATACCAAGGTATGTGCAGGCTTAAGAATATTAGCTACAGGTACCTTCCAAAGGCCAACTGGGAATATGATAGGGATTTCACAGGCATCAGCATCCAGGGTACTCCACCAGTTCCTGGATACCATGTCAGCACATGTCGGTGAGCACATATATTATTCCCCAACACCCGTGAGGCATTGCCCAGCAATATGCGTCTCTTCCACCCAATAGCAGAATACCCTGAGGTAGTGGGTGCAATAGACTGAATGCACATATGCATCAAAGAACCACCTGGAGAGTGGGGTAGGATCTACATCAACCGCAAGAGCTTCCCCTTCATCAACTGCCAGGTCATGTGCGATGCCCAGGGCATAATAATGAACATGTATGCTGGCTGCCCTGGAAGCTATCACGATTCCCACATCTGGCATCTGACGCAGCTGTACCAGAGTTTTGCCAATGGGGACATCCCTCACGGTCACCTAGTGGGGTATGCTGGATACGCACTAGAGCCATGACTGATGACACCCATCAGAAATGCACACACACCCGAACAAGAACTCCATAATGAGGCACATGCACAGACAAGAATTATAGTAGAGTGTGTGTTTGGGATGTTCAAGTCATGGTTCCAGTGCCTGGACACATCCGGTGGAGCCTTGCAGTACTCACTAGCTACATGTACCCAAATCTATGTGCCATGCTACACAATATGATCCTGTGGAAACAGCTGCAGCAGGAACAGCATAGGGCAGGTTCACACAGACCCCCATCATTGCCAAGTCCTGCACAAGCATAGAGTGACTCAG
The DNA here is from genome assembly GCF_019279795.1 of Protopterus annectens. Classification (NCBI taxonomy): domain Eukaryota; kingdom Metazoa; phylum Chordata; order Ceratodontiformes; family Protopteridae; genus Protopterus; species Protopterus annectens. The sequence goes on from NC_056726.1 coordinate 792,463,878, forward strand.
AGGAGAAACAACCCGAGCCTGCCTCAGTAGGCAGAAGGAGGTGTGCCCAGTATGCCTTGGCCTTGGCAAAGAGGCAACTCATAGCAGATACACTGACACGGGAGGGACCCAGGTAATAACACCTCTCTCCAACTCTCACATACAATAAAAGGGATGCCAAACATTACACTACCTGTGCCTAACCATGTGTAGGGAGTGTACCATGTGCATCTGACATAGTCAGTCCTGCAGCACCACCCTCAATACTGGGACACCCACAAGGTAAGTGACTCACACATACCAGTCGGGGGGGATCACATAACCAACAACAGTCACAGCCAGCAAGACAGTTGTAGACAAATACAAACAAATGCTGTGCGATGGCCTCTGAATGAGACCTATGGGTAAGCTCCCCCCAGGCCTACAAAGACAGAATACAGCACGTCAGGCAGTGGGATGTCAGTTCTGAAGGGTAGGACATCAGAAACTAATACGTAGGTAATTAAAAGCTAAGATCTGTAATACACTGGTATGCCTCTAGCCAGCACGATTGGTAAGACTACAGACTGAAATGGAGTACCCGACATACCAGTACAGTCCTAGCAAATGTGTACAAGTGTAAGGTGTGCCCCCCATCCTACGTAGAAATATAGTAAGACTCAAGTATGCCCCCAATCCTGTGTAGAAATGTAGAAATAGTCAGGTGTGTCCCCCTCATCCTACGTAGAAATATAGTAACAGTCAGGTGTGCCCCCAATCCTGTGTAGAAATGTAGAAATAGTGAGGTGTGCCCCCATCCTATGTAGAAATATAGTAACAGTCAGGTGTGCCCCCCCAATCCTATGTAGAAATGTAGAAATAGTCAGGTGTGCCCCCCCATCCTACATAGAAATATAGTAACAGTCAGGTGTGCCCCCCCCAATCCTATGTAGAAATGTAGAAATAGTGAGGTGTGCCCCCCCCATCCTACATAGAAATACAGTAACAGTCAGGTGTGCCCACCCAATCCTGTGTAGAAATGTAGAAATAGGCAGGTGTGCCCCCTCGCTATGCATAAATGTAATAACAGTTAATGCAAAATGATCGATGGATACCCTGCAGAGTCAGCATGCTACCTGTCGGTGTATAACACAAAGGTCAGCACTGCAGTGCAAACTACCTGGACTCGATCCACACATGCAATACAGACAGCCATACTCGGCATGCTCACACACTTAGAGAAATTAAGGCAATATCAGTCAACAACATACTGAAAGGTCATACTGGGCATGCTCACACACTTAAACACATGAAGGTCATGTCTGCAAACACCAGTGGACCAGACATATATGGCAGTCACAGTTGTTAGTGCAGACACTCTTCAGTATGTACCACTCATGCCTTGCACACACAGTGGATAGGAATACAGACATATATGTAAGGACAACACACTATAATAAGCCAAAGGTAGACAGACATAGATGTGTGGAAGAGGGTGACTGTGACAAGGAGCCATCCAGGCCTGTCCCACCCAGCACACAGCCAAAGGGCCCCAAACACATGAGGTGCAGATGTCACGCACTGTAGATACTGGCCACCAGTATCCATCAGCATGATAGACTATGTGCTGCACGTGCCAGCTGTGCAACATGACTGTACAAGTAAGTAGTCATCTAGCAGCTGTATACACATACCTGTGAAATATGACCCTGTGTGTGCCTGCATGTTGTGTCACCCCTAGATGAATGGATTATGGCCCATGCTCACACACTGCCCTCACCATAGCCCTACTATGATAAGCCTGCTGAGGTCATCCAATGTGAAATACACCTTGTAGCCCAGTGATCTCTGTTGCGCATCCCATAACTGCGTACTGCTGTAGTGTAATAAGCTAGTGAGGTAGGAGTTCTAATCCTAGAGTTGGCAACTTTGTGTGCGTGTCTGTCTGACTGTGTAGAGAGCAATGCTTTTTAGGGTAGTCACACTACTAACAATTCAAATGTTCAACTTTGGCAAGGCTGCTGATGTCATCCACCTAGAAATACACCTCTGGGAAAGTTGTAGCCCAGTAATCTCTGTAGCGCATCTTGTAACTGCATACTGCTGTAATGTAATAAAGTAGGTGCTCTAATCTGAGACATGGCAAGTGTGTGTCTGTCTGACTCTGTCTGTGGAAAAAACAATGCTTTTTAGGGTACTCACACTCCCTACAATTCATATACTTAACTTTGGCAAGGCTGCTGATGTTATCCACCTAGAAATACACATCTGGGAAGGTTATAGTCTAGTAACCTCTGTAGTGCATCCTGTAACGTGTACTGCTGTAGTACGATAAAGTAGTTAGGTAGGTGTTCCAATCCCAGACAGGGCAAGTGTGTGTGACTCTCTCTGTGTAGAGAGCCATGCTTTTTAGGGTACTCACACTCCCTACAATTCATATACTCAACTTTGGTAAGGCTGCTGATGTCATCCAGCTAGAAGTACACCTCTGGGAAGATTGCAGCCCAGTAATTTCCATAGCGTGTCCTGTAACTGCGTACTGCTGTAGTGTGATAAAGTAGTTAGGTAAGTGTTCTAATCCCAGACATAGAAAGTGTGTGTGTGTGTGTGTGTGTGTGTGTGTGTGTGTGTGTGTGTGTGTGTGTGTGTGTGTGTGTCTGTCTGTCTGTCTGTGTAGAAAGCAATGCTTTTTAGGGTACTCATACTCTCTACAATTCATATACTCAACTTTGGCAAGGCTGCTGATGTCATCCACCTAGAAATACACCTCTGGGAAGGTTATAGTCTAGTAACCTCTGTAGTGCATCCTGTAACGTGTACTGCTGTAGTACGATAAAGTAGTTAGGTAGGTGTTCCAATCCCAGACAGGGCAAGTGTGTGTGACTCTCTCTGTGTAGAGAGCCATGCTTTTTCGGGTACTCACACTCCCTACAATTCATATACTCAACTTTGGTAAGGCTGCTGATGTCATCCAACTAGAAGTACACCTCTGGGAAGATTGCAGCCCAGTAATTTCCATAGCGTGTCCTGTAACTGTGTACTGCTGTAGTGTGATAAAGTAGTTAGGTAAGTGTTCTAATCCCAGACATAGAAAGTGTGTGTGTGTGTGTGTGTGTGCGTGTGTGCGTGTGTGTGTGTGTCTGTCTGTGTAGAAAGCAATGTTTTTTAGGGTACTCATACTCTCTACAATTCATATACTCAACTTTGGCAAGGCTGCTGATGTCATTCACCTAAAAAGACACCTCTGGGAAGGTTATAGTCCAGTAACCTCTGTAGTGCATCCTGTAACACGTACTGCTGTAGTACGATAAAGTAGTTAGGTAGGTGTTCTAATCCCAGACATGGCAAGTGTGTGTGACTCACTCTGTGTAGAGAGCCATGCTTTTAAGGTACTCACACTCCCTGCAGTTCATATACTCAACTTTGGCAAGGCTGCTGATGTCATCCACCTAGGAAATACACCTCTGGGAAGCTTGTAGACCAGTAATCTCCTTAGCAGGTGCCATAACTGCATACTGCTGGAGTGTGATTTAGAGCTGTGGTAGGGTTCCATCCCTACCCATGGCAGTTCTGGATGTTTTGTGTGTGTTTCAATGTCTGTGTATGGAGCAACACATTATAGGCTAGTCACACTCACTACAATTCAAATGTCCTGCCTTGGAAATCCTCCTGATGTCATTCATTGTGAAATATACCTTTGGGGAAGGAGCTCTCCAGTAATCCCTGTGGTGCATCGTATAACAGCTCCATGCTGCAGTGTGCTATAGACCTCTGTTAGGGGTTCTATACCCACACATGTTGGTTGTAGATGTTTTGTGTCTGTGTAGGGAGCAATGCATTTTAGGCTAGTCACACTTACTACAATTTGAATGTTTTACTTTGGCAATCCTGCTGATGTAATTCTTTGTGAAATGCACCTTTGGGGAAAGAGTTTTGCAGTAATCCCTGTGGTGTGTCCTGTAACAGCTCCATGCTGTAGTGTGATATAGACCCCCTGTTAGGGGTTATATACACACATGTCAGTTGTGGATGTTTTGTGTGTGTGTGTGTGTGTGTGTGTGTGTGTGTGTGTGTGTGTGTGTGTGTGTGTGTGTGTGTGTGTGTGTGTGTGTGTGTGTCACTGTCTGTGTAGGGAGCAATGCATTTTAGGCTAGCCACACTCACTCTAATTTGAATGTCCTAATTTGGCAAGCCTGCTGATGTCATTCATTGTGAAATACACCTTTGGGGAAGGCATTCTGCAGTAATCCCCATGGTGCGTCCTGTAGCAGCTCCATGCTGTAGTGTGATATAGACCTCTGTTAGGGGTTCTATACCACACATGTCAGTTATGGTGTGTGTGTGTGTGTGTGTGTGTGTGTGTGTGTGTGTGTGTGTGTGTGTGTGTGTGTGTGTGTGTGTGTGTGTGTCACTGACTGTGTAGGGAGCAATTGGTTTTAGGCTAGCCACACTCACTACAATTCAAATGTCCTACTTTGGCAATCCTGTTGATGTCATTCATTGTGAAATACACCTTTGGGGAAGGAGCTCTCCAGTAATCCCTGTGGTGCATCCTATAACAGCTCCATGCTGTAGTGTGATATAGACCTCTGCTAGGGGTTCAGTACCCACATATGTTGGTTGTGAATATTTTGTGTGTGTGTGTCACTGTCTGTTTAGGGAGCAATGCATTTTGGTCTAGTCACACTCACTACAATTAGAATGCTCTACTTTGACAAACCTGCTGATGTCATCCAATGTGATCTACACCTTTGGGGAAGGAGTACTCCCGTACTCTCTGTGGCGCATACTTTAACTGTGTAGTGCTGTTGTGTAATAAATTGGTTAGGTAGGGGTTCTACCCCAGATAGGACAGGTGTGTGTGTGTGTGTGTGTGTGTGTGTGTGTGTGTGTGTGTGTGTGTGTGTGTGTGTGTGTGTGTGTGTGTGCCTTTATAACTCGTATCCTGTGTGGAGGTGGTTGTGAGTGTGTGAAGCCTGTAGTCAATGTGGAGTGGCTTTTGTATAATTCTTATATGGTAGCCCTACTATATATCACAATGTCCACTGTACAGGGATAATAGATGTGAAATAGCTGGGAGGCTGGGGTGCAAAGCCATACCCATACATGTGACATCAAGGCCAGGCAACCACAGTTAGCAACCCTAGTATTACCCAGAGCACACTCTCAACCCATGTCTCATACACACACACATGCTTAGACAGTAGCCAATATGTGGGTAGGACACTGCATATTGGCCACTAATAGTAACTATGGAGTGATAGCAGTGGACTACAGAGGGCATGACACCCTGTCCATCTGTCCAATATGCATGTACATGCAGACAGTGCACCCTCCCCATGTTCACCAATGGACACCTGCAACACCTGTGGTGCCATCACATGTGACCCACAAAGGACATACCATGCCTGACAACATGCCCTGTATGGACAGATGCCACTGACACCAGGGAATGCCATTAGCATGCTATCAAGGTAGGTGCAGGGTAAACCTGCTGCCCATTACCAGTTCCCACCACAGGTGGGCAAGACTAGCACATCTGATGATAATCTGTGTTCACAACATGGGCCAGACACCCCAGGTACAGTTCCACATGTCACTGTACATGCATGTAGGAGGTGTGCACATCCCAGACACTACCCATGTCATGGACTAAAGAACACATACATGGCAAGCGATGCACAGCATTGGCCACACACAATAGTCACCCAGGTGACTGGATGGTGGATACAATACCCACCTGTGTGGGCAAATACAGAAACCACAGCCCTGAACCACAATGCAGACCATTGTCATGTGGCCTGATGCCAAGGTATACCCATTGCCTAGCCTTGTATAGCCACCTGGCACAGTCAACAACCACACACCTGTGCAGACATGCACCCATGCATGTCAGTACTGGCACCGTGTGTGCTTTTGTGTGTGTTGTATGGTGTGTATGTTCACATCCACACTCACTACAACCCCCATTGGCATACTGAAGCATGCTGTCTGATGTCAGACACCTCCCCATACCCATTGCCCATAAACCCTCTGTATGACCTGTGTGGTGCATGTGATACTTGCACAGTGATGTGTTGTGGCAATCCCATGAGTTTTAATCCTGGCCTTGCCAAGTGTGTCAATGTGTGTGTGTCCTTGTGGGAGTGTGGCTGTGTTGACAGTGGCACCTATTTATGTGGACAAGCACATGTACATCACCTACCATATAGCTACTATATCCCTGTTGCAGATGTCACTCACCATCACATATATGTTCTGAGGGCTCCACAACAGGTAACCCATGTTGCTCATTCAGTAACTGCATAGAGCTGTGATAGCACTACATAGTCGTCAGGGATTTGATAACCTGTGCTTGTCGGTGTGACACAAATATGCTTAGATTTTACTCTCCCACCCCTCCCTGACTTGTCTTTGCCTCTGTCTGCCCCTCCCACTCCCTCTCTGGTGGATGTGGAGACCTACACCTGCTTTGCTTAGGCAGTAGCATGTGTATTTTAAGTGATGCTCATGATCAGCTGATGGCCTCTGCATGAATTGCAGCCCTCCCCTAGCTGATTGCATGTGGAACAGCTGTGGTAACATTCCCATAGCCAATTGCATGGAAACACACTCCAATATCTAGGAACATCATGTTGGTGTTGGCCCTTTTCATTCACTGTAAGCAGGAGCTAGATGTGTTGTTTGGCAAACAGTATCTCAGATGGATTGGAGATTTACTTCTAACAACATACACTGTGGAAACAGGGCAACACACAGGAGGAGGATGTGCCTGACCTGACTACAGACTGTAAGTGCTGCTATACTGCATTTGGAGTAATGTTGGTTTAACATTGTGTGTGTAGATATGGCTGTCCTACATGTCTCAATACTTGCCATGTCAGTTCTATGTTTATGAGGAATCCCCATCTGAAGGGTCATCTGCAGACTGGGCAGTGTGTTGTGCCTTTGGTTTCATGTGTTACCCATGGAGCATCTATCTGTGGACTGCAGAAGGTAATGTGAGGACTGCAGTCTGTAGATGGTGAAAGCCGTGACAGTTACTGACTTCATATCCCTCATAGGACATATGTTGCAATAAACCCTGTTACAACAGTAAATGTATGAGGTTATCACAGCAACATGTCAATATTGGCCCTGTGTATGTGCTTCCAGCCCCAACTTTGTCAATCTTTGCACATATGTCATGCACGAAGAGGAGGATATGTGCTGCACACCATAATTAGTGTCATCATATCTGATAACAAGCCAGTGAGATATCAGACTGCTACAGATGTTATGTACAGTAGGGGTTATATTTGATGACATAACCTGGACATACTGTGGTTGTTTGTACAGTACTGAGGTCTGTGTACTTATGGTGAATGTCATCAGTGTGTGTATTGTTAATATGTACCTTGGCCTGTGTACAGACTGTGGTAGTTGTCATCATCCTAGGTCCCATCCTATCTGATGTTGCATGCTGCTACACTGTATATTACCATATTGACTTACATGTTTGTAGGGCCATACACACACATGTCCCATACCACAGTCAGCCATCAGACCAAACTGTGTAGCAGCCCAGTATATTTAGGGTTAGTGTGTGAGTGGCACATATGAGGACAGTGTTGAACAGATAGTCCATATACCATAATATTATCCTAGCTTGCTATATGTGGCTGTGGTTCTGTTCTCATTGGTTGTGGTTATGCACTTTCACATAGGTGTATCTTACCCTGTGCTGTGACATGCCTGTACAGCCTGCTATATATGCAGGTACATGTGCATTCCCCCATAGCGCTAATTTCTTCAAAAGAAAAGAAAAAAGGGTTGATAGGAAAGTGGTGAAAAAAGGGGCACAAAGAGGAAAAGACAGTAGGGAAAATAGCCAGGGATGTGCAGGAAGGGTGTAGGGAAGTTCCATAGCTGCATTTCTTCTACAGCAGCAGTTGTGCATATACACTGAATTTGGAGGTAGATTTGGACACTCAAACCCCTGAGAGGGAGTGAGGTCAACAAAAATAAGTTGTGATGCCAATTAGACCAGATTACATGTCCAGTGGACATGTGTGCAGAATGGACAGCTATGTATGGGGCAAGATTTTTTTGTGGGAACAGATTGCCATTTTTTTTTCAGGTGAGAGTGGGATGTTGGGCCACAAGATATTAACAGTAAGCCATGCCATCTGAATGATGTGAGGCTATTGATAATATATCATACAGTACAGTCTGGCTACCATAGTGAATGTACAATGTGTAAGCAATAAACATTCCTAAGATACATATACACAGATACAGGTATGCAGATACATATATATGTCTCTCTCTCTCTCATATATATATATATATATATATATATATATATATATATATATATATATATATATATATATATATATATATATATATATATATATATATATATATATATATATATATATATATATATATATATATATATATATATATATATATATATATATATATATATATATATATATATATATATATATATATATATATATATATATATATATATATATATATATATATATATATATATATATATATATACATATATATATATATATATATATATATATATATATATATATGTGTGTGTGTGTGTGTGTATATAACTACACATACACACATAGAGGTATGTCTAGGATGATACATAATTAGTTGGTGCATACCACACTGAACAGCCAGTATCCCTGCAGTTGCAACCTCATTAGAAGGATAGTGTATGAGTCACCCATACAAACAACAATTGTTGCCTGAAACATATATAAACCTACAGAGAAGTCAAAGGATGTAACACCACACACAGGTTTGCATACATTTTAAAGGTTTATTTGTGCACTATTACAGTGGAATATGCCATGTCATATAGCTGTGTAGACTTTGAAATACATACAAACAGGTGAATGCAACCTTCAAACAGATCATTTAATACATTAATCTGAAAGCATAACATATGTTGGTGTCCATGCCAAGGCCTTCAAGTAGTACAACAGGAAAGACAGACTGGGCAACAGGATAAAAATCATTCAACAATAAGTAATGCAGATGTATAGCCCAGCAGCCTCTAAATACAGTGTGTGCACAACCCCTAGGGGGAAAATATCTAGGTTGCCACAATGGGAGGTATCTGTTATATAACAATGCATACCTGTAATCACCACAATCACACTAACAAACAGAAGAGTCAAATGGCAGTAAGCAGTAGGCCAGCAATGTTCACAAGGTGAAATGCATGGTAATGTACGTCCGTATACCTTAAGCCAGCTGAATACTGGTATACCTCATGTGTTGTAACACCCCAGGAGAGTTATTGTGCATACCCCACCCCATAGACTGACTTACAGGGGCATATAACACTGTTACATACACTGATCTCTAGACCGCAGAGGGGCACACATGTGTTGTGCAGATGAAGCCCACATATATATGGTGCATATGTTCTGTACACCATTATTCACTGACATCATACCCAATAACAAGTCAGTCAGATAGACTGCTGGACATAACTGTGTATAGTAATGGTGTTTCTGAGGACATTACTTGGACATTCTTCAGTTGTGTGTACAGTACTGTGGTCTGCATATGTAAGGCAGGGGTCTCTAACCTTCACTATCCAGAGAGCCATGTATGGCCCCACCCCCACCAAATGAAAGTAATCGGGAGCCACATCAGCTATTTGACCCCTAAAAATGAAGATAACAAAGCATATAAGGTTACATATATAGTTATACTAAATATAAAAGGACTAAGTGTATAAGAACAATGCCTGACATATGGCCATAATTGTGTTCATATTGTGTGTTTGTGTGTGTGTGTGTGTGTGTGTGTGTGTGTGTGTGTGTGTGTGTGTGTGTGTGTGTGTGTGTGTGTGTGTAGTGTGGAAGAGTGGCCATTAATCCTCAGAGGTACAGGGAGCAACTACAGTGGGTTGTAAGAGCCATATGTGGCTCCAGAGCTACAGGTGGCAGAACCCCAAGTTAGGATTATTGACTTCAGTATGTGTATTGCGCATACGTACCTTGGGCTGTGCACAGACTGTGGTAGATGCCATTGCTAATGATCCAGTTCTATCTGATGTTACATGCTTCTCCAGTGTATGGTACCCTACTGGCTCACATATCTGTAGGGCCAGACACACGTGTCCCATACCACAGACAGCCATCGGACCACACTGTGCCATGACCAGTGTATGTAGGGTTGCTGTGTGAGTGGCACATATGAGGATGGTGTTTAACAGTCAGTCATTGTAGTGTCATATTAAGCTTGTGTATCTCATGCATCTATGGCTGGGTTGACACTGGATGTGGGTATGCACTCGCACAGGTGTCTGCCACACTGTGCTGTGACCTGCATGTGGAGCCCACTATAATCGCAGGTACATGTGTATTCCTCCATACAAAATATAGTCCAGTGTTGTGGCAGTTTGCCTGTAGTTTGCACAGTGCTTAGTGACATACCTAGCATTCTAGTGTAATTACCCAGTGTGCTGTTATGTCCATTTATTTGCAAGACATACTGCTGCCAGGCCACCATAACTGTTGTGTATTTCTGACAAAGCAGTGGTGTGCTGTACAGATGTATGCCAGTATCTACTGGGTAGTATGTGGCCATGTGACCTCTATACCACCAGGTATTATGTGTCAGGACAGACTGGCGTGTGTGTGTGCTTACACTGTGTGGGCATATTTAGTCCGGTATTGTTGTGATATACCCATGTACATGCCTAGTCACATCCCCATTGTGAGGCGTGGTCCATATGTCATGCATGAAGGGGCCATGTGTACACTTCAGGACTGCCCACAGAGTGCCAGACTGTCCACATATATTGGTCATATCCCTGATGTAGTCCACAGGATCGTTACTCTGCTAGCAGTGGTACTGTACTATGATGTCATTAGGATGTCTGTTTCCTAGGCAATGGCGCACATCTACAGCAGATGTGACCTCCCACACCCAACACGTCTGTTAAGACAACCCCTATTACAGTGGCAACAGTCTACATATATACCTGCAATACATCCATGACATCCCCTTGCACTAAGCGGTTGGGACTATTGGTATTAAGGTAGGATTCCACTCCATGTTCTGGACATACGGTAAACATATGTATGTACATACACAAAGAAGGGCCGGGTCACAGTAGAAAATATATCCTTTTACTTGTAAGCGCTTTCATGCATATAAATACATGCACTTCTTCAGACAAACACAAAAATGTATTAAAACACTTATATAGGGCTTTGAACACCCAGCTGACTCATTTTGTGAACAATTATCTAATTGATTATCCAATTAATTTAAGTCAGGGTAAATCAAAGCAACTTCAGTAAAAATCAGTACATACCAAAACTAACTAAAAAAGTCTTTGATTACATCCATACATTACCAACTACCGAAACTTCTACATTGTATAAATGAACACATGCATCAAAAGAAATTATTTATAGAAATATATGAAAATTATATATATATATATATATGTGTATATATATTATAACTTCAAAAACATTTTTGATTGCAACATCGGGAAATACTACATATATAATTATACTGTAAAAATATTATTTTCAAAATTAGATTATCATAACTATAAAAATATTACTAATACCTAATCATAAGTATTATATAAAATTATTACAAATATGTTCAACATTCATTAATAACTAAATATCTATGAACACATAATTCCATGTTCTAATACTATAGACAACAGTGAAGGGATGACCAAAAAGGAAAAAACCAATATATATACACTTGATCATTAATTTTCCAAAACAAAGTGTGTTTCATCTGTTTAAAGCTCTCATGTTAAGGAGACATTTTATGGAACACATATCATTAATTCCTGGGAATGTATATGCATTTGTTTTCAATTGCCAGAGTAGTTCATGCTCCTGCAATTTTAAACACCATGCCCCTCCTCTGGGATTTCTTTGAACTTTACAATACAATAATTTTACAGTAAATTTACAAACAATATTTTTACAGTATAATTATATATGTAGTATTTCCCGATGTTGCAATCAAAAATGTTTTTGAAGTTATAATATATATACACATATATATATATATATATAATTTTCATATATTTCTATAAATAATTTCTTTTGATGCATGTGTTCATTTATATAATGTAGAAGTTTCGGTAGTTGGTAATGTATGGATGTAATCAAAGACTTTTTTAGTTAGTTTTGGTATGTACTGATTTTTACTGAAGTTGCTTTGATTTACCCTGACTTAAATTAATTGGATAATCAATTAGATAATTGTTCACAAAATGAGTCAGCTGGGTGTTCAAAGCCCTATATAAGTGTTTTAATACATTTTTGTGTTTGTCTGAAGAAGTGCATGTATTTATATGCATGAAAGCGCAAGTAAAAGGATATATTTTCTACTTCGGCTGGCGTGATTTGTGACCCGTCCCTTTCCTTGTGTATTTTTTAACAAGTTTTTGGAGTTGTTTGTTTATATGTATGTACATATTTATCCACATATCTATATAGATATATAAACATATACATATTCACATACATATATGGACATGTAGATATCCACGTACACATATGGAGATATATATGTACATATATATATATATATATATATATATATATATACACACACACATACATGTAAACACTCACATATATACATATACACAGCAATGACTTCAACAATTGGCTAGGCTTCTGATGTCATTCAAGGGGATCCAGCATCTGTCTGCCTGGGATGACATGACTGACAAATCGCGATGCCTTGCCAGAGATGGTCTGCATCTGTTGCCCCTGGAATTCAGGTTACTGTCTAATGCTCTTGCCATCCCCATAGTGCCTTTTCTAGGCAAGGTTCAAAAGACAAAACCACCAATGTAACAGATACAAGCATGCAAAACTGAAGGTAATGCTAATCAAAGCTTGAAGTCTTATCCTAAACATGCACTCTCTCAAGGCACACCTACAAATGGAGAATATCAGTATCTGCCCAGTAACTGAGACCTGGTTCAACGCTCCAGAGAGCACCCCTGCAATACCAAGCTACCACTCTTACCACACATTTTGGCCACCAAAACAAGACCACAACACTACAAGAGTCCATATTCAACAAGGTTATTCACACATCCAGGCTGGTTCCCAACACAATGCATCTGAATATCTCCTGGTGCAACTAACACTAGGTAAGAATGCAGTCCAAACTGTAGCTTGCTACAGATCCCCCACCATCACCCAAGATCCTCACTACACCTTACTACACATACTGGAATTATTGAGATACAACCAAAACCCCCATACTGGGTGATTCAAACTACCCCAACATTAACTGGGAGAACTATTCAGGTAACAATGGCTTTCCCCAATGGTTCTTGGAGGTCATGGATTCCAACGCCCTGGATCACATAATCCATTGTCCAACCAGGGTCTCCAATATCCTTGACCTGGTCATTACCAACATGGGAGATTGATGCTCCACACCAGTGGTAACCCCCTCATTGGTCAGGTCTGACCATAAGCTATTCACTGTCGACATCCACATCCCACCCCCAAACCCCAGGAAGGACACCTCTGTAAAAATCCTCTACAAAGCCAACTTCATGCTACTCAAGTCAGACATGAGAAACTATTATACACCCGTGGAGATGGGAGATGATAGACCAACTGCTGAATCCTACAGTGAGGCACTGTGTGAGCACATCCACTCATGCATGTATCGTGCCATCACAAATAGAATTAGGATGCCCCCTTCCAAACAAAGACAGCCAATATGGTGGACCCCTACCATAAACAAACTGTACAACAGAAGGAAGAGACTGTTGATGTCAGAGGGATAATCCCAGGATGCATACAGCTACCTTAACAGCCTCAGAAAGAAGCTGAGATCCCTCAAAGAATTCACCAAAGCTAGTTACATATATGAAATAGCCACAGATTCCAAAGACAACAACAAGCCATTCTATAGTTATGTCCAGAATCTAACTGGCAATGTTCAGAACTGATCTGAGCTACAACAGGATGGCATTGCATATACTGATCCCAATGATTTTGGCAATATCCTGGCAGATCAATGTACTGCCACATTCACCCACCTCGCACCCCCTAAAGGGCCCATCTCAATACCAAAGTATTGCAAAATACAAGTAATCATGGCCACACAGGTAGAAACCACACTCTCCACATCTAAGAATACAGCATCCATGGGAACAGATGACATTCCAGGCTATGTACTACATGAACTACAAAATGAACTTGTACCACACCTATGTGTCATGTGTAATCATAGCCTCGCTTCGGGCTTCATGCCCACTGAATGGCACACAGCTACAGTTATCCCACTTCACAAGAGGTGATCCACCTTGGATCCTGGTAACTACCATTCCACCAGTCTGTCGAGCCTGATCTGCAAGGGCATGGAATGCATTATAATGGAACATAAAAACGAAGACATTGACAAGCCTCAAACATTGGACCCCACCCAGTTTGGCCTCGTGAAGGGCCAATCATGTCTCCTGAACCTGACTGACTTCTTTGAATCAGTCTCCAGAGCTGTGGAAGGGGGTAAGGTGGTCCACACAGCCCATTTGGACCTCACCAAGACCTTCTGCACCATCTCTCACTCTGAAAACAAAGATAAATGTACTAAGCTGGACATACATTTCCATGTCACACAATGGGTTGCCAACTGGCTTACTGACAGAACACACACTGTAAAGGTAGCTGACTCCAATACCAGCTACAAACAAGTGACAAGTGGAGTACCTCAGGGTTCAATCCTGGGACCGCTCATGTTTGGTATCTACTTCTGTGAAGTACAAGCAAACACATTGGGACCCTGTCTAACAAATTTCACAGATGACTGCAAACCGGGAGCCACTGATGAATCCCCAAATGATGGGGTATTCTGCTAAAGGGCATTACAGAAACAGATGCTTGGTGTCAGAGCCATGGGCTCATGTTTAATGGGCAGAAATGTGTGGTTATCCCCTCTGGGAAGTACCATGTACCCATGAATTACCACATAGGTGGCAGTACACTAAACACCAAAGGTGTGATAACAGACTTAGGGACATAGGTGGACAGTGGTGTCACATTCAGTAACCACATTGCCACAACAGTGAGGTGATCTTTCTATGTGGTACACCTCATCACTAATGGCTTTTCATCCAGGATAACAGAGATAGTTGTCCCACTGTACTCATCCCTCATTACACGCATATTAGAGTACAACACACCATTTGGTATGTACCTCACATGACATCTGCAACAGCTGCAACGGCTGCAGAAATACATCACTAAAAGTATTACAGGCCTAAACCACATGCTCTATGCTGACTGTCTCAAAAACCTCAAGCTATACTCTGTGGCATATTGTATACTCAGAGACAATCTCTGCTTAACATACAAGGCCATGTCAAACTCTGGGTACTGATATCTGTAATACGTGTATGTAATACCATGTACAATACATGCGTCTATGTGCTGTCACTACAGTAGCAATGGTTGTGAGTGTCATGTCTGGGACACACAAGGATATGGGACCTGCACAGCACTGTTATCTATATGAATGTGTTACGTGCAGGGGTAGTAACCCAGGGAACATGCTGTCACACTGGCATTTAGTGTAACATGGCGGTACTACTTTTGATAGTGCTGTCCCAGGCAAGGGTAGAGTGCTAAAAGTACTACTGACAACAAGCACACCTGCAGGCATAGCTGGACTCTGAGTCCTCAGTGTCGTGTTCCTGATGTGTGGGCTGTGTCACCGTGTATATCCCCTACTGAATAATGATCAGACATGTGGAATGGCACTGTAGAGTACTGTCTGTACAGAACATGTTAGTGAGGGCATACAACATTCAGTACTGGCATACATATTGTTGTCAAACATCCATTGCCAAGCTGATGTCTGTGACTCCCTCTACAGATGTGTAGATGGCAGATATCCAGCTGGGATACGTACAGACAACCTATGCTTGATTAACACTGACATGTCTGCCCAGCTGTGTACTAACTGGCACATATAGGAGACAACAACCTGTATGGACCACCTGCCATGAGTACCTACACTACACTACTACAATCAACAAACATGCTTGGATACAGGTCTCCAACACAGGCACTAAGCATGTGTTGTAATACATGTTGCATACATTTCAACTGGATCACCTCAATGGCCATGTGCAGAAGGCACCCCGAGGATTGGCTGATGCATGTCTCTCTCACCCTGATGGTCACTAAAGTGGTGTCTGTTGATAGATTGCCTGCTGGCACATGGCAGGTAGCATAATACCAGTGTACACACAACCCATACACAACCCATCTCCCCATGGATAATAGCCATGGACTCATCTATGACCACCTACAGCAATGCACCACAGTATCGACACGTGTATACATGTGCATTACTGAGGATAGCAGTGTATATGTGTTAGTACACCTGTAGGTCGGAACTCCATGACGGCCTTCACAACCACCTCAACACCCTTTGCCATAGTCAGATGTTGCTGCTGCTGTGTTGGACATGACATGTACCCTGTTACACTCCTCACCCTAACAGCTACATGAGCCATACATTACCAGTACAACAGTGTTGTACAAATGGGTCGATAGGCATGCAAAATCCATTGAGGTCTGGCAAGTGTGTGTATGTGTGCATGTCTGCATATCTGTAGGGTACACCATTCTGAGGTCACATACTCCTATTACACTACACATTACGTCACAATAGTGCAGATAGTGTTGTCACCCCCCCATAGGTGAGGCATGGCAATGCAACACATACTATGCCTTTGGCATGTGCATTAGATGCATATCCCTGTAGTACCACTGTTGTGATATACAGTGGGTTGTATTGCAGTCATGGGAAATGAGTGATAGTCGCTATGTCAGAATGTCATCATGGGTTCCAGTGTGTACAATAACCACTGGGGGATGTGGGTGCTGTGTACAGTGCCAATACACCATGGTATACCCGGTATATGCCCCATGTACCACTTTATGGTGACCACTGTTACCATCAACCATACAGGCAAATGAAACCACAATGCAGCCCAGTTACACATGTGCTGTGTGCAGCCTACCTGTGACACATTGGACATGTGGACTAGTTAATTAGCACCAAAAGGCCCATGTCTCTCAGATGTGTGTATGCCTATTATGTGTCTGTCAGTGTGTGTATGATGGTATGTCACACTATGTATTATCCATATATGATCATTACATCCACCAATACCATACTGTACATGTCTATGGATGCTCTGCATGTAACAAGTAACCTGGTACACACCTCACCCTAAATGTTGTGTGGTGTGTGCAATGAAAGCCACACAGTTCAGTAGCACTACATACCTAGGTAGGGGTCAAGTCACAGTGTTGCCATGTAAGAGTGTGCATATATGTGGATGGGTCTACATATGGTAGCAGATTGTACATGTCCCAGTGGGTCACCTGCCTATGTGGCACAGGCAATAACTGTTAGACAATCCTGTGACATATGTGCAACTTTACTCTAGATAAGTCACAGCCATGGTGTCACCACAGTGCCATAACCCTTGTGGAATATGACTGCAGACCATCCTCCTGCTGACACGTGCACCTACAACACAAATGGATAACATTATGGAGATCACAATCACCCAGTGTTACTAACAGCTGACATGCATCATAGCTGGATGGCTACACTACCTGACATGTATGCATTACACATTACTCCTGACAACATGTTACACTGCAGTACATTGCTGCACTGTATTACAGTCACTGTGTGCATCAGAACCATATTAGCCTGTCCCTGCATCGATGTTATGGATGACAGGGATGTGGCACAGGCATCATCATATGCACAGGGTGTGTTGCTGGTTTGCCAGAGGCCGAGGGTGGTCCATACATTTGACACCATATGTGTGGGTGAGGGGTTTAATTATTTGGACGGGGTGTGGTTATGTGGTGTGTGTCAGTATGGGATTGCCCTACATGTGTTTGTATAGTGTGTGGGTATGCATGCACACAGTTCTGCCATGTGGCTGCCCATACAGGTGTTTTTGGACAGCTGAAGACCATACCCGGCATGGTGTGCAGTTCACCACCTCCGGCCATGGACTTGCTGACTGTGCCTGCCAGGAGTTTCACGGGCACGTGCAGGTGCAGGCCTTGAGGTGCTGCTCTCCCCTGATGATGACAGATGTCCACTGGAACCATGTCCCACCTGGGACTGGCCAGAGCCACTTGCATGAGGCCTGCTTTGGTGAGATGTGGACAGCACCCCCAGTGATGTGCTGGGACTACTACTTCCAGTATGGGAGTGGTTTGGCATCCTAGCACATCCACATCGACAGCCAGATGTTGTTGTTTCTGGCCTATGTCCACGCAGCCATCACACCACTCCCACCAGGTTTTGAAGCACAGACATACCATGGACAAGGAGGCCCACCATCTCACCCCACCATATATCCATGATCTCATTTTGTTCATGGAGGGCAGCAGCAAGTTCACGGATGTTGCCACTTTCAGATGAGTAGGCAGCCCTCTGCAGTCTCAGGCCCTGTCTGCTGTACATTTCTATACGTGCCTGTGCCTCCATGATAGCCTGAAACAAGCACCTGGCGGTACCACTTGTGGGGCCTCCTCCAGGGGCAGGATGACCAGCAGCCCTACCACGAGCACCCTGGTGCATCTGCCTATGTGGTGACCTGCCGGACATCTTGCTACACCTGCTGTGGACCGACACAGCTGGCATGGTCACCACACTACCCTGTGCACTGCCACTAACTGCCAACTACCCCTCAGCTATGGCCACTGGTGATGGGGCATGTATAGGCACTAAAACGGTGTGCAGGGGTGGGGTGGCTAAGAGGGGGATGTCAAATGTTGGTGCTGTGTCGATCCCTGACAAACCCACCTGTGCCTCAATCATGGTCTCATAATCGTCAGTGTCTGTGTGCACACCAACATCAGGTTGCCTGCAGGAGCGACCTTGACCCACCTCGCCACCTGTGGGGGATAAAAGGAAATCCACTTTAAGACCTGTCCAGCATTACATAACAATACATACACACACACACACACACACACACACACACACACACACACACACACACACACACACACACTCCACCTTAATACCTACCTATCTATGATGCTACAGACAGCCCCACATGTATGCCCATCATGCATCAAGCCTGGTGACATACACTCATTAACGCCACTCATTAATGTCTCATTCCTCTAAATGCCTACAAAAATGACCTCAACACAAGACCTGTTACTGCATTAACTCCATGACCTGAGTGTAGTACTGTTTACATGGCATCACTGCTGTCATTCAGTGTTCACCCTGTGTATATTGGGACTTTGTGAGCTTGGCTCCTATATGTGAGGGGCTGATACGTTCCCTCCATAATGTCACACACTGTAGTGTCATGTGTAAGGATTGCTCAGTACATGCCTTACATGCTGCTCAATCAACCTATTGTGTGACAACTGTAATATATGTATACACTTCTTGCTGTTGTCTAGTAATTCCCCAATGCATCTGTAGTGCTGCCTACATGGGTTGTTATTCACCTCCCTGCTGTATGCAGTCTTAATGCATGTCCCATGCTACAGACCTTATTAGACCATCAGCTGTCCTGTGATTACATATCAGACAAGTATTCCTGTTGTGTCTTATGTCAGTCCATGTCCATGTACTGCACTATCACAAAGGGAAGTAATGCCATATTATAAACTCTGCAGTCACACATGTGCATACATGGACACCCACATAACCACACACACATCCTACATGCAGCATCCTCCCTCCTCTACACCACATTGAACCTACAGATGACATGAACACTCACCAACACAGAGACACACACACACACAGACACACATACAGGTGAGGTTGCACAATAATAGTACACACAGTCCTCCCATTATCCATCTGTCAACATGCATAACATATGGTACATAACAGCATGCAGTGCAACTATAGTCAATCCATGCTAACAACAGTATACATGTGTGTGAGGCATGGCCTGTGTTAGTAGGTGATACCCCTTCCCCTGGGGAACATTGCACCCATGTACATAGTTTTGTTGTGCACCTGTTATGCATCCTGCCATGTACTGTGCACCACAACTCACAGGTGTAAATCCCATTGCTGAATGTGTAGCACTGTGTCAGTTATGTCAGTTGTAATGCTCACAAACCTTAGGTTTTCCAGCAAAACATACCTGGGATGATGTGTGGTCAGATGTCAGTTGTGAATGCTTGATGTATGGTTTACAGCTCTCAACAATAACAGGCCATGTATGAACAAGATGATAGTATTACACTGGCAACTGTCAGATCATACCGTGACGATGGGGAGTCTACACATTCATATTGATATGATACACCATTCCATGATCTGCCATGGGACAACATCACTACATATATTAACAGTACATGAGCCTGATATGTGCCATATGCCTTTACATCCATATGCAGTGTTTACTAAAGGTGTTAGGTGTGCGGATGCTAACTGCATTGCATACAGTCATGTGTCTGTCTATGTGTGCACACAATTATCATGATGTTTTGTTGCACCCATTGTTATGCGTACTACAGCAGTCACTATTACTTTCAGGGGTATACTAGCATGGCCCATCTGCATTTGCTTGTGTATGGTCAGTCTTCCTTACACATGTTCCCCAACTCTGCATGATTGCAGGGTCTACTCATATGCACACCACTTGGTGTTCCCACACTGATGTCACTATTTCTGTGGGTGTAAAGTTATGTCTGCCACAGTTACTGACCCAGTCTGTGTGCAGATACAGCCATTCTTACCATCCTTTTGGCTCCCTGCTGCAGTGTACTGGTGTGTCATGCTGACACCCCCTCCCCACCTTCAGGGTTATTGCAGATGCTTGACAAGTATGGTCTACACATGTGTGTCACTTTGCAGTGTCCCATACACTGAACAGCACATGTTACAGCCATATCCCAGCTAATAATGTGGACCACACTAATACATTATGCCATACTGTACATCTGTAACAGTTGTCATTGTAATACTGGTATATAAACTGTTGGTGCACTATACAGGGGTTATGTTTTGCAAGTGTCCCTACTGTGGTCTGTGTATGTCACCATTATGTTACTCCTGCAGACAAATTTCACAATGACAGGATGTTACTTATCCCACAGGCATCTGACATACCTTTCCAATACCCCATCATGGTCACCACTGTGATGCAGTGCATGTAATAGCAACAATACGTGAACATGTACAACATGCATTAAGGGTAGGTGTGTTAGATGTGTGCATGGCATATACCATAGCCAGTACATGCCCAGTGTATTGGCAAGCATCAACATAAACCATACTCACCAGCTACAGGCTGCTGCCATGGTGGTATACTGGAGGGACCTGCATAAGAGTGTGAGAGATGCAATGTTAGTGGCCACAGCTGTGGCATTGCTACAGGGTGGGTGCAGCATTACAGTACATCAACAGTACAAGTCCACAATACTAGCACTTATGCACATCTGTTTATTAGTACTATGCTTCAACAAACAATAGTCATGACATATCAGATATGCATAGTCTACAAGGCGGAGGTACTGATAGCTATGAAGAGGATGAAGAATGGAAAGGCTGTTGGTCCAGATGACATACCTGTGGAAGCATGGAGGTGTTTAGGGGAAATGGCAGTGACATGATTAACCAGATTGATTGAATGTGAGAGGATGCCTGAGGAGTGGAGGAAAGGTGTTTTGGTACTGGATTATACAGATAAGGGTGATGTGCAGAGCTGTAGTAACTACACAGGGGTAATATTTATCATTCACAACATGAAATTACTGGAAAGAGTAGTGGAAGCTGGTTTAAGAAGGGAGGTGATTATTAGTGATCATCAGTATGGTTTCATTCCAAGAAAGAGCACTACAAATGCAATGTTTGCTCTGAGACTGTTGATGTAGAATTACAGGCAAAGCCAGAAGGAGTTGCAGTGTGTCTTTCTGAACTTAGAGAAAGCATATGACAGGGTGCCTAGAGAGGAGTTGTGGTATTGTGTGAGGAAGTTGGGAGTGGCAGAGAAGTATGTGAGAGTGGTACAGTATATGTACAAAGGTAGTGTGACAGCAGTGAGATCTGCAGTGGGAGTGACAGATGCATTTAAGGTGGAGTTGGGATTACATCAAGGATCAGTTCTGAGTCCTTTCTTATTTGCAGTGGTGATGGACAGGTTGACAGCTGAGATCAGACAGGATTCCCTGTGGACTATGATGTTTGCAGATGACATTGTGATATGTAGTGAGACTAGGGAACAGGTTGAGGAGACCCTGGAGAGGTGGAGATATGCTCTAGAGAGGAGAGGAATGAAGGTCAGCTGGACTATGACAGCATATATGTGTGTGAATGAGAGGGAGGATAGAGGAATGGTGAGGATGCAGGGAGTAGAGTTGGCGAAGGTGGATGAGTTCATATACTTGGGATCAACAGTTTAGAGTAATGGCGAGTGTGGTAGAGTGGTGAAGAAGAGAGGACAGGCAGGGTGGAGTGGGTGGAGATGAGTGTCAGGAGTGATTTCTGACAGACAAGTACCAGTAAGAGTGAAAGGGGAGGTCTACAAGAGGTAGTGAGACCAGCTATATTATATGGGTTGGAGACAGTGGCATTGACAAATGGGCAGGAATCAGAGCTGGATGTGGCAGAGTTAAAGATGTTAAGACTTGCACTGGGTGTGACGAGGGTAGACAGGATTAGGAATAAGTATATTAGACAGTCAGATGAGGTTGGACAGTTTGGAGACAAAGCTAGAGAGGCGGAATTGCATTCTTTTGGACATGTGCTGATGAGGGATGCTGGGTACATTGGGAATAGGATGCTAAGGATGAAGCTGCCAGGTAAGAGGAGAAGATAAAGGCCTAAGTTAAGGTTTATGGCTGTGGTGAGACAGGACATGCAGGTGGTTGGTGTGACAGAGCAAGATGCAGAGGACAGGAAGAAATGGAAACAATAATCCACAGAAAAGCAAATACAGGCCAAAGGACTCCACAAATTGATGAAGTTTCTATTTTGTTTCAAGGATGAATGTGCTAACCTTTTAGTGCTGTATAAATAAAGTGGATTTATCGCTTCTTCTTTGTGGAGTCCTTTGGCGTGTATTTGCTTTTCTGGTTTTGTAAGAAATGGAAACGGGTGATCCACTGTGGTGACCCCTAACTGGGAAAAGCCAAAAGAAGATGAAGATGCTCCACCTATACAGATGCAGACGCATATGCAAATGTAGTCTACTGATGTTCCCTGTGGTTTCATCTGCATGCTCCTCAGCTGGTGTGTGGTTAACACCCACCTCCAACTATGACTATGGTAAGTCTGGCACTTGTACATTGGTATGGGCAGGTGCCCCGAGGCTGCTGAGGAGCTGTTCCACACGTGTCAGGGTGGAATGGGTTGCATGACCCCCCCCTCATTGTGAGGTGATCCCCCCATACTGCAGCAGCACGTTTGCGGGCATTGCGAAGCAGGTCAGAGCAACAATGCTAGACCTGCTCATAACTTTGGTTATGGTGTCCAAAATTGTTGACCCTTTGGATGAGGTCATTCCACAGGGTGGTCTGCTCCTGCTGCTCATGTGCATGCCTGTCAAACAGTAACATATAATGATTGCTGAAGTAGCTGAGGATGATCTCCATTTCCACTGTGGAATATGATGGAAGCTGCCCTAAGGACATCATGCCTGAAAGACATAAAAATGGAAACAGGTCTCAGCAAATCATACAGCAAGGTTACCATAGTTCTTAATACACATTTCTGTTCCCCCTAATCTGCAACAACTATTCACACAACTCAATAGGTATGGCACATCTTAGCAGTGGGATATATATGTATTGTATTGTAACACACTTTGTGCCATGTGTCTGTGACCATGTTCCCTGTGTGAACACTATCATTGCTGGTGTGTTACAGACTATTCACCTGCATGGCATTGTCAGGGCCACTATGGTTCCATATATGCATATGGTATGCTTGCTATGTGATTGCTGCACATCTGACATGCTGTGTTATTGGGAATATCTATGCATGCTTTTGGACATGTTCAGGGATTGTGTAGAATATTACTACCCACATATGTTTTATAACAGTGACACAGTAGCATGTTTAGGGGATATTTGGCAGCAGAGCCACCTCTCCAACCTCATCTGGTCATGTTACCAGACCACATCACATGTGTGACCCACCGACCCACCCTGGACCCTCCTCAACTACTGGTCTGCACTACCTTCAAGGGGAACCTCCTCAGGGGGTGGTGTCCCCCCCAGGGGCATACACAGACATGATCCTGTAACCTGTGGTCAGGTCCAGGGTTTGGTGCATATGGAGCTACACACAAACCAGGGGGGGGCGTGCTGCAGCACATTGAGGCCTTTAGTACACACTCAAAGGGTCCACATGCTACTCCTGCTCAGCCTCCAGCCAAGGTACTTTCAGATCCGTACAACTGCTGTTGTGATTGGCAATGGATGGGAGCCTTGGTCCCATTGTTTCCATATGGGGGCTCATGTGGTTTACACATTGCAGATGACACTCACCATCCAGGGTGTTTACCCACCACATGTGTCATATACCACCCCTGTAGGCTCTGTTCTCTAGCTACCAACCCAACCCACCTCCACAAATATACCTGCTATCCTTACCTTACCTA